>NW_026623265.1:3399938-3555117 GCF_030028575.1 Malurus melanocephalus
AAAAAAAAAAAAAAAAAGGCATGAAATGACATGAAGCAGCACATTTATCTCAGGTGCCATTATCCATTCATTTGGATCAAATCAGCCTGTTTTGGATCAAGTGTTAACTATACCTTACAACACAGTTTAAATCTTCTCTTTCTAAGATATTCAACATTTTCCTTTCAGCACTTTAATTGCCAAAACATAACCAATCTAATTCCATTCACTTAATCTTAYAGAAATGTCTTGTCCAAAGTAGCCACCAATTCCCATGATTTCTAACAGAGGAGGAAAGACAAAGGCTGACTTGTGCCATCAGAAAGCACAGATGATGGGTGAATCCCAGTAGAGATGGAAAAAAGCTCTTTTTGGAGTGATCAGTTAGATCAGCCTCCAATAAACAATCCCCTCTGAGAGAACAGAAGCTGCCAGACACACTGGAAGAAGGAAGTTTTTACYGGAAGTCTCTGTGGAAATTCTCTAGAGTGAAAAATGACTGGAATAATATAAGAAATATTAAATTTAATTTAAAACAAAAAGCATTTCAATTACAGTAAACACAACTATAGTTAAGTAACTGTATTAGTCTATCAAAATTATTTGGAATAAATTTTTTTAAAGCCATGCCAGATGCTATATTTGACTTGCTTTTCAAATATTTATTTCCCAACTTGAAGTATTAACTAAACACGTGGGCTTTCAAAGCTCTAAAACAGCACAAAAATGTGTATTTTAGGGAAAAGCAATTTTATAACTATTTTAAAAAGAAAGTTCTATTTCAGATCCACTTTGGTATGCAAATAATAATATTACTGCAAATGTACTTACTAGAAGTGGTTTCATTTTATGGGAGTTTTTAACGTACTGTAKTTTTTCCTACAGTCTTTCATTTATCCGTCTTACTTTTTGGAACTGAATATTGGAAAATATTCACCTCTAACACATAATATATTACAATTGATAGATAAGAAAATACTTATAAAAACTGCAAGATGTTTTCTAATCTTTAATTTGCTCAGCAATGGGCAAATATTTGGTCTTTGTAGTATAGCAAGGATACTGTAGGCCATGCAGCACATCAAATCTGAGCTTAATTTGAGGATGAAGCAAGGGAAAGTTCAGGAAGTGTGCTCTCCTGACAACAGAATGAATATTGACAGAAGGACACAGAAATGATTAAATGGCATATACAAATTAGTGCACTCAGTGCACTTAAGCTCTGAATTACTAATGTAATGAGAAACATCTGTCTCTTTAACCAGCTTCTGCTTCAGCTTTTTCAAAGTCTCACTTGTCCCACAAAATTGTTATGTGCAGTGTCCACCAAGCAGAATTTCTTTGGCTGTACTTTTCCTTGCTTATCCACAGTGATTGGTTACCCTGGATGATAGACCCTGCAGAATTTGGGGAACATTACTGACCTCAGTCTGGAATACAAATGTCTCTTTAAAAACTAATGATGTAAGGCATGATTGGATTGACACTGGGAAGACAGCACTGAASACACCTATGGTGATTCCTTGCAATGTCATCGGGCAAGTGTGGGCTAAGACAGCAGCTAAAAGCTCCACCACTTAAAAGCTGCTGGGAGCAAGACAATGGAGATGAAGTAAGTTCAATTAATAAGAAGAAAAGATGCAGCTGAGTTCATGCCAAGAGCCTGAGATCACTAAAACTATTTCTGGAGAGTCTTGTTCCACTTATATCCAAAAAAGCAGTGAGATCTGATATTTAAGAAGCAGCTACARTGGGAAAGGAAAATTACCAGATGGCTGGAGCCCAAGGCATCAGCCAACCTCTCCAGTTGGATATTAAGGAAAGAAATCCTGCAGCACTGAAACAAGAAAGAATTACTCATGTAGCAAAGAAACCAATTTTTCAAAGGAATTATAGACAGACAGGTTAYTCTTCCAATCATAATTTGACAGATACCTGGCTACTCTTTCGATTACTGCAGATTTTAAATACACAGCACACTTAGATGTAGGAATCTCTTTCTCACTGCCACATGCTCCAAGAAAGCTACGGGCATGAAAACAGGGCWACATGGGGCACTGACATCTCAAGGACCTGTGTTTAACAGTTAGAGAGGAAACCATCCTTTACACATATCAATAATCTATTTACTGAAGTACCAGTAGCACACCATAACAATTAAAAGACAATAAGGAGCAAAACTGAAATAATACAAAAGAAAGATGCTAAAAACAATGAAGCAGTAGAACCAGCTAGCATACTGCCTTATGGATTAAACACAAAGGGCAAAGAAGGAGGAAAGTCAGAAAGAGCAAGAAGTAGTTGAGGAGATAGATTTTTTCTTCTTTTCTACTGGATCAAAATTAAAAAGAAATGCAAGCCTTTACAAAATAGTGCACCGCAAAGCATTATAAACCAAGTTATTCTGCTGCAGGAGGTTATAAAAATGAATTATAGAAATGATTGAAGACACAAAGAAAAAAATATGTTCCTGCTCCAGTATGGTTTTTTTTACTGCACTTATTACTGAAAAATTTCGTTACGTAGCCTGGCTAGAAGCAGTGAATTTACCCATGACATAAGCCTACTGTCAAATTGACTGATCATATATCAGCATTTGTAAGGAATGGATGAATTTACGACTCATCTACAAAGGTGATTCACTGCAGCAAGACAAGCTCACATATCAAGCAATTTCYATACTCTGCCCACATTAGCTGCTTGCTGGAATAAGCGCTTCCAACAAAAGTCAAAACTGCACAAAGCACCATCACACACCCAACAGCTGTGGGTTTTGTGTCAGGAGGAGCAATTTAACTACAGCAGCTAAAAAAAAGAAACAGCCTCCCTCCTCTTTGTTTTGAACATGATCCAACTTAATGTGACAAGCACTGGACTCTGTTTTAGCCTCTTCCTTACCACCAATACGTGGGTACTTTCACGCCGGGGCACTGCCAGTCCAGGAACACACCTACCCCACTCCACCAACCTTTCCTGCCCTCCTGCTGCATTCAGTAAAGGCTGGAGGAGAGCAGGAAATAATATTTGCAAGTTGATTGACCATATTGAATGATTTCTATAATGAAAAGGTTGCCATCAAAGCATAACTGAATTGTTAAGAGTGAATACTTTCCATTCCTATGTATCATTGAGGGAATGCCATTTGRAGTTACAAGTAGTTCGTCAACCAAGACAGGAAAACATTACTGCTAACATGAGATGTRGAGGGGAGGAACAAGCATCTGTAAAGGCAGCCCCAGTCATACCTGGGATCAAGCAAAGTCCGAAGTCAGAGCAAAAGACAACTTGGCAAGACTTTGCAAAACAAAGTTCACATTGCAGRTGAGAAGGTAAAAAAGAACATTTTGAATGCTCCTAATGCATTTATAATAAATCTGCAATAAGTGAATAGAAACAATTGTTCCTTGTCACTAAGGAAATGCATGAGCTTATGAATAATATTAAAAAGAAAAATACCTGGTTTAGAACATAAATTACAGTCTCTACCACCAATGATACAAAAAAAAATTTCTCTGCTTCAGAAGATTATTCCACAGAATAAGCATTGTTTGAAACGTGATCATATCTTCTGAAGCTAATAAGCTACTTACAAAGTACCATYTCCAAAACTCACCTTCCAGATGTGAGCATGCAGCTAAATCAACAGAATATTTAAACTGTTCAATTTTTGTCCATTTATAAAACATGTTTTAKGTATTAAATATAAAGTTTCATATTTTTGCTGCTTCTCTGACAACTTCTTTCTATAAAAAATGTTTTTTCTTATTTTAGATCATTACATATATACCAATGAGRGGTTGACATTAGTATATTATTACAGCCACACATTTTGATTATAAAATCCTCTTATTCCATGGAATTCCCAAAATGCCAACATAAGGCTTGCCAATTTGAAAAGCTGTCCTCGGTGCATCATGTATCCAAAGTTTCTTGATCAATGCACCATTTATTCAGCACCCGTCWGCTTCATGGAAAAGTATTAATGCTATTTAGTATAATTTTCTGTTCCTTGGTTTATTCCTTCTTACCAATGTTTAGTTCTGACTCACTCTCCATCAGTTTGTTTCCCACAACAAACTCCTCAGTAAATTCACCCAATTGAAAAGTTCAGCAACCCAGCAAAGTCCTGAGTCCCCAGCTTAAAGGGAAAGTCTTTCCATCTTCTAGGCCCATTTGATCAACACTATAGGCTCAGRCATTATGCCTGGTTTTCTCTTCCATTAGTGCCAGCAGTGCCAGGTGTCTGTGGCATTTTGTAAGCTTTAAAAATGTTAGTTTAACACACCCCCACAAGCAGGCCAGAGGCTGAAAAAATGCATCCATTAARTAGAGATATGTCATGACCTTAAATTGAAGGTACAGTTTCAATAATTACAATATTTAAATCTTTTGTTTCCTTCTTATAATTTAAAAATATAATTTGCATCTTATGCAAATGAAAGAATGACTCACAYGCATGCAAACTGGTCAACACACTTTTTTTTGAGCTATTAAACACACCTGTCTAATACAYACTGCTTAATTATTTTCTCCAGAAAATAATTTCACTATAGTGAATTATCAAAAAGGAAGTTGCAAAACTTCAGSATAAGCTATATATTTGCTCTTATTTTTGTTCAAGCTTTCTCTGTGAGCATTCAGTATCTTCTAATAGTTGGTTTCCATCTAAAGAAAAAGTTCTTTTCACCCATGAAATGGTCCTGAATCTGATTTCATTACTGCAGAGACTTATTCCACTCTTCTGAAGTGAGGTTTGCTTCTCTATTATATATTACACAGAAAAAAATAACCCCACAGATCATACTTTTTTTAAAGTGTGATGGGTTATTGGTTCACCCACAAGCAGCAAACAGTCTTAGAGAGAAGTAAATTAGTATTTCGGCCACATATCTTTTGTCTCCTTCAGAAGGACATAAAATTCACACTGCTACTGTTGTGCCTTGTTTGGCAGCATCGATCATCTCACTAGAAAACTGCTGCTCTTCTGGACAAAAAAAATTCTACAAGGGAGACTGGACTTCAAAATAACTTTCATTAACAGATCCAACCTTTCACTGCTCTTAGCATCTGTCTACAAACATCTTTTCAACSAGTACTTCAGTAAATCTCATTTTAAAGGAGAGAGGAGACAGAGGGCAGACATCTAGAGCAGTCTGCTACAGAGATAATAAGTCGAAATAGAGTATCATAAGCTTGGGCTTTCATTCCTCATTCTCTCTCTGAACTAGCATCTAACAATCTGAAACATCTGAAATGTCAAACAGACACCCCTACCCTGGGAGTATTCAAAGATGAGGCAGTGAGGCATGGTGGGTGGAACTGCAAAAGCTCAAAAGCTGATCATTCCAATACAAATGGAGGCAATTTGTCCCTCACCTTGGGCTGGAAAYAAGCCCAAGTCTCAGTGGTAAGGTCCATGGCTGCCTAAAGCAAGCCAGCTAGCTTTGCACCCTTAAGCACAGCTTTTGCTGATGACTTCTCCTCCTTTCCACAGGAGGAAGGCAAGCTATGGCTTGCAGAGCACTTGCCAGGCTCAGCCTCCCCCATGCTACAAGAAAACACAGCACTGTGACAAGAGGGGACTTGGGCCCAGCACACCAGCCTGGCCCTTTGAGAGAGACCATTCTGTCCTGCTATAAAAACAAATCCAGCACTGTTTAAGACATGAAACAAATCTGCAGCTAATATACTTCACCATTTCTGTAGCAATTTAAATTAGCTGAGAGAACTCTCAAAAAAAAAAAAAAAAAAAANAATATACTTCACCATTTCTGTAGCAATTTAAATTAAGAGCTCTCAAAAAAAAAAAAAAAAAAAAAAAAAATTGGTCATTCCACTTAAAATTTCACTTCAATCACAAACCACAAAATGTTTGTGTTTGACACCCTGAGATGTCACAGAATGAACCCAAAATCAACAAATCAAAAAACAACCATAAAAACCCTTCCAGTCAGGCTCAGGTATGAAAGTATAGACGTAAAACATTATCATGTAAGCCATCTTCATGTAAGTTAACATTGTTCAACATCCCGACGTTACTTCTCAYATGCAATTGATTGCTCTTAGTCAAGTCTCTTTCCTGACATCATTGTGTTCAAATACACAAAATAAATGATGCACAACCATCTCTGCACATCCTTCATGAGTTCTGGCTTAAAAGTACCATGAAGCACTTGGAATCTGACTGATATTAAGACCAACTCATGATTGCATCTGGAGGGTCACACATTTTTGTTTATACACACACACACATACAGATATATATATATATCACARTGTGCCCTCAAAGGAGCACAAATGTGCATTGTAGAGATATGGAAGTTTTGACTTCAGTGGTTTTTAATCTTTCATCAACAAGACAATGCGAAGTTACATGCTTCCACAGCACAATGAGATTTCMGGTTTTGACTTATCTTTAATTGCATTAGTACTTGAATAGACTATGGCTATTTCTTACCTTTTCAGACTTAGAAGGAAACAAAAAAGGTCTTTTAATTTTGTAGGGGAAAAAAACAAAAAAAAAAAAAAATCTCATAAATCTAGGAGGACGACTTCTGGGGAGAGACACTTTAAAATTTATGTCCACTGACAGTAAGCCAGTGCCTTAATATATCTGATCACAAATATATATACATATAAAAGCAAAATCTATCAGTGCACCCCTATTATTCTTGCTGTTATTTTCTTTKACTGCTATTTTGAAGACCTTTAGGCTGACATTTGATCAGAAGACTATCAATTGATCATGACTGGTTATCTTCAAGAGTCTTTGAGAGTTGTCTGAAGGATTATTTATTTATGTAAAATATATCTAATCAGACTGCATGCAATCTTTGAAAACAAGCAGCATCAAAATAAAACACAAATCAGTCACCASGTAGGAGAATATGAAAACAAGTCCTCAGGTACTGGGAGCAAATTCAAACCAGTGCACCACTCTAATTTACCTTGTGGCAAGCAGTTAGCTACTGGGTAAGAGACATACCCTGGAAATTAAGTAAAACCAGCTTTATTTTTATTGCAACTATACATAAAACCTAAKTTCAGATGGGCACTCACATGATGAACAAAAGAGGATTATGGCTGAAAAATCACCTTCTCATCATAAATAGCTATGCTTTCTTTCCATTTATCAAGAATGCTTCAGAAAATCCAGTCTTGTGAGCTTTCCTATTAATGGGCAGCAAGAGGCAGCTATTCTCATATTTCATTTAGCTTTTTGACTAGAAATAGAATGGTAAAATGCCATCTTGTCCAAGTAATTATTTTAAAAGTAACAGGACTATCCACAGTTCTCTCCATTCTGAAGCTCACCCTTGTCTCTACAACAGAGTTGAAAAACTTCCTTTGCTAATGTGGCCYACATACATTCAAAGAGACAGGGACAGTGTCATGTACACTGAAGGAGAGAGAGAGAGAGAGAGAGAGAGAGAGAGAGAGAGAAAGCAATTGAGRAAAAAAACCCACCATGGCAATTTTAAAAATGCAATATTTAAAACCACTGGTGGTGAACCACCACAGTGATTCCTAATTGACCTGCCTTCAATTTTTAGAAATATCTCTGAAGCTGTTCTTGAAAACATGTGGATAAACATTTGAAAATAACACWCACTTTCTACAAGAACGATGTTAATGGTAAAAATAGAAGCAGTGAGCATGGATTAGAAATTGTTGCGCAAGTAATTTTCTACTGTACCTTTGAGGCAACCCCCCCCCCAACAAGTTGCTTTTTGTATTCATGTACCGCATTCCACCTGTTCAGTTTTCATCATTTGCTCGCTAGGAAGTACAACTTGAAAGTGCATGGGAGTTATACTAAAAGCAGCACACTACTAAAGCAAAGCCCATGTGCTAAACTCAAATGACCTCCCTGAAGAATTAAGTTAACGAACGACCATGACCATCCAAGTGCTATTAAGTTTGATAGAGTTTTACGAAGCAGTTTCATTTGTAGAATTTCAACAGGGACAGTACTTGCAGTGTTTGGGGGAAACAAACAAATTCCACTTTCATAGAACAGCACAACCATTTAGGGTGGAAGGAGCTCTGCAGCTCAGCACAAGGCTGATGGCAAAGCTGGGGTTACTGAACTGCACAGTGATCTCAGCAGTGTATCTCCSGCCCATGCCCTACTTCTAATTTAAAAGATTCAAAATAAGAGTTATTTTTTCACATAATTTTGTATTCTGCATCGTATGCACTTTTATCRATGCACATTAAATATACCACACATTGAGAAAAAACATTAGGTAGAAAATTAAGGCAGGAATTTTCATTTCTTGTCATCTTTCTCCTCCTTGCAATACATTCACATGAACTACTGCAGAAATACTTATTACTTTGAAGTTTATGAATATGCACTTGGAAGCAATAACAAAYAAAATGCTATGGAAAATGCAACTTGAAAGATATCTTTTACAAAGCAGAATCCTATAAGGCAATTAAAAGGAATATTACCAAAATCTTGGCAAATCTGCCCTAAGAATACCATACTTTTGACAACAAAGACAAGAAGGGAAATTGTTCATTTTGTGGAATGACTGTGTTGCATATGAATGTGTAAAATTTCAAGCTATATAAAATCATCTTTGCAAAAATACAGTGTAACAGCTTATTTAACTGTAAATTAGTTGCCTTGCCACTTCTGCCATTCATTTTGAAAACAACTTGTATTTGCAACAATCTAGCATTATGAATGAATAAAGAACCAGTTTGCTATGCAACAACGTAATTACACTTCAATTTTAGAGAAAATAATTCACTCACCCTAAATTAAATGGGAAATYTCACTTCCACAGAAGAGTACACGCAGAATTCTGGCACTTAAAAAATACTTTGAATGAACCTGAACAGGARCTATTTTATATGATGTTCCTTCACAAATCAGCCAGTAAGAGACAATGCAAACAGAAACCAAAACTAGCAGCAATTAACCCATCTGAATAAAACCAAAAGATTTATACTGATTTAAATATATTATAAATTAAAGCTTTATTGGTCTTTGGAAACAGAATCAAGGGAAAACAGCCAAATATTCACGTATAAAATCATTAACTTTCTTTCCCCAGGAAACGTGTCTAAAGAAATACTTTTTAAAAGAAGTTTTTAAGTAAAAATTTATTCTTATGAAATTATCTAATCTACTCYACAACAAAATATGACTGTGATCTGGCTCTGTATCATGCTAAGAACAAAAACCCTTAGAATGAGAGCCATCAGCACACTGAAATCTTCTGAGGTATAAATAGATTTATAGAACACATATAAACAAATATATATAAATACATAAACATATATATGAATAAATATATAAATATATGTATGTATATATATATATATATGCATATCATAAATATAGTATCACCAATTATATTAATTCTAAGATAAAAAATACACTCAAGACCTGAAGAAGGACATGACAGAGGCATGTGCTATGCTTCTTACAAGTTCCCTTCCTTCAACAGGAGATTCCTAGTGTATTTCACTGCTATGAAAATTCTCGACTCTCTCAAAAAACACTGCCATGTGGAAGACCACTKCTTAAAGATTTTTCTTAAAGACAGAAATCTATTCCCTCCTTTTGAAACAGCAGTGAAGGAGATCACCATTATTCAAGTTAAGACCACTCTGTTCACTGACAGGAAACAAGCAAAACAGAAGGCATCTCCTTTCCTCTGCTAACCACTGATTTCCGTTTGAACCTCGAGCAGTCCAGCTGTAGTACTGCAAACTCCCGTAATTGCAAGAACATTGCAAAGGAAGTTACAAGTATTAATTAAAATAGCAACTCAATTGATTAGAAGAGGTTCCATTCAACTGCTTGTTTTCTTTCTGTTCATATAGAAGGGTTATATACAAGAGGGGAATATTAATCAGCTTCAAGGTCTTTGCCAATTATTAATTTTGTATTTCAGATACAGAAGTGAAGACATTTTTATTAAAAAAAATATATGGACAATGAGTATTTCCAAGAAAAAAAGGTCACATAAAGTTGCTTTAATGAATTCATAGATATATTGTTTGTTCAACAAAAGACATTTTAATTTCTCTCTTATTTCCTTTGAAAGTAAAGTAAAAAATCTAAATCAAAKAGCAGAACTAGTTTAGTTAAAAAGATGGTTTACAGAGGTGAACTCATTCTTGTCACATAAGGAGTTTTATTTCCCTTAATTACACTGATTAATGCTGCCCTCAAAAATCAGGCAATGGAAGATGTAAAATACTCTACAACATGGAAAATTCCTGTCCTTGCATGTCACTTTTCTAGAACCATATATTTGCTGCTTTCCCCACATGAGATTTACAACGTTGTTTCACAATGCTGACACACATGCATACAATCAGCTTCCTAATGAAACYTAAAACAAACAAGACTAAGATCCAAACAAGCCCTTAGAGAGTTTTAGTTAATACACCATCCATTAGCATCTGTTTCATTACACGATGCAGACCTCTAGATTAAAACAGCATTAGTAAGCGTCCACAGACTGAGACATTTACATGAAACCACAATGCACAGTGCAACCCTAGGTGACACAATTGGCCTTTATCATCATATAAAAGTAAATTCAATTTGGCAAAAGATTTGAATATCATCCTAACCTGCAACTGATGATTTAAAATCCTTGGCACCTTCTACTCAGTGTTATTTCAGTTTAGATGCAGTGAAAGAAATGCATGATTGGATATTTGTTTAAAATTCTGCTTTTACCAACACCTACTCTCAGGTAGCTAATGCCTTCTTTGCTTTCATTGGTAAATTAATGTGKTTTTTTTTTATTTAAAAGAGTAAAAATTTTGAGTATTACAAAGTAGTTAAAAGTACCACTCAAGTACTCCTGGATCATCAAGGCTTGCTGATCAGGTTAGCACATGCTGCCACATGCTTGTACCCCTAATCCTCCCACTCCAGCAGAGAATGGGACTCTGAGAAAGTTGCACAGGTGTCAGAAGAAAAACCTCAGCAGAGACAGAACTGCCCAGCACGTTTGTGCAAGCAAATGTGCCATGCCTGCTGCTTTCCTCTCAGTCCTGMTGGATGGGAGTGGCAGTGACCAATGGAGCCCTCTCTCCATCTCCATCCCCCCAGCAAAGCTCACATGTGTGACAGAAAATAATCTGACCTGTGAGGGGCATAAAGAGACTCCGTGCCCTAGAAGTCATCTCATTTCTAGTGAGACCAACTATCCCCTGATGAGAAGGCTCATTCTCAATGAAGTTCCTTGCTGAAAACACACTCAGAACTGTTTTAGCTTCAAACAAATGCAAATACTGCTYTCCTCAGAAGAAAGATGAGCCAGGAACTACTGCTGCAAAGAACTGCATTTATCAGAACTTCACCTGYATTACCTGCAACTGTATTTAGTCACTTCTTATGTAGTCTTTGATTGAAARTCAACTTCTCATGATCTTGGGAAGCCTGAACATAGTTTTGCCAGAGATTTTTGTCGTAGTTAATTTTGTTATAATTGATCTATCTGGTAGAAATTATACTTCTTGTTCTAAGAGCAACTGCACATTTGTTTTTCACTGTCATGTTGCTATGGTAGTAAGTTAGCACAAACATATGCATCCCCTTCTCTTTTGCAGTCAATAAGTGATTTTCCATAGCCCACAGTTTCACATTAGAAAAGAAGATGATCAATTGCCCCAGCCAAGAGCCTGCAAAGTCCTTATTAGTAATAAGTGAAAATTCATTCTATCAATTACTTCAAAGATCTATCTAAACATGGAAGAACTTGATCAATACTAAGGAAGTAAAGCAGAAGACAATAGTCAAAGCATTTCCATTGAATACATCTTCCATAAATAGGGCAACAAGAATGGAATTCCATCACATACAAGGCAGCAAAGAAGAAATAGGAAGATAAATTCATGATCTTGTAAGGCTTGATTTTTAAACCCAGGCAAGTCAGTCAACCAGAGCATACTTGCATATATTCACACCAACCCTTCATGCGCTTTCACAACAGCGTTATATCAGGACAAGCTTTCTGCAAAAGTCCATATTTTAAGCTACGTGATCCAAACCCAACAGAGGATGATTACACTGGAGCCACATGAAAACATTACATAAAAACTACATGAAAATTACATGAAACATGGAAAGACATGTGCACCAACTTTTTGTGAACACTCCATTTCCATATGTCAGGATTTGAAACCAACATTTAACAAACACTTTTCAAAAGAACAACTGAAAGAAAGTTACACAAATCCCATCCAGATGTATAATATTTACAAAGTATTCAAGCCAATGTGTAAAACTAAGGTTTGGTATTTCCCTGAAGAAAGCAGCACTTTTCRTTGGTCCTGTGTACAGTCAGCAATGAAATTAGAGAAAAACTCTAGAGGGACCAAGAATCTATTTATAATGGATGTTAAAATCTAAGAGGGATGATTAATATCAGCTGAAGTCATTTAATAATTTGGGATTTTTAAGTGCAAGATATGGAACTTCTTACAGCAGTAATTAAGCATTCCATTCCTTTTTGTTGCATCTATGTGAGTCCTTTGAACAGTTTAAAGGACACATATTCAGATCACTCCCAACCAGAAGTACAATTATTCCTCTACTTGATTCATAGCATTAATATTCTTCTAGCTAAAGACAAAAAGTTAACTCTGTGCTCAAGTTGTAGGTGCTTAATTCCTTCAGTGGTTTCTCTTTTGGACTATGTATTGCACCARCATTAAATACTTAATGAATTACAGGAATTTGTGGAAATTGCTAATAAATACTTACTAGGGCAGTAAGTACTCCAGTAAAACAATACTTACTACATTTCTGGCAATTTTGTAATACAAAATCAAGCTTTTAATGAATTCCCATGTTTAATTTGATTTCACAACCTTTTATGTTAATCATCTTTTTATTGACAAAATGTGACCATTACATTAGAGTATTTCATATTAGCATTTGATGCATTTTACACATTCATATTGAAGCAGCAGATGAGATGTATTTTGGTTTCTCTGAGGTTAATGCAACAGAATTTTGTGGTTTCATAATTGGTTTCACATCAGCACAGAACCTAGACTTAAAAAAAACATCTTAAGATGCACTGCCTTCTTAGAGGAGGTTGTATAAAGTGACRTTTCAATCATATTAAATCACTTACTTAGTTTAAAAATAATTTTCAGAATATTTTCAAATCAATATGAATCTTATTGGTAGGCAATCTCTTTTCTGTTCATAGTTCAACACTTGGACACCCTTTTTCATAACACTTCTTCCACTACTGCTCCTGAGAAAGCTGGTAGCAATGAAAGGATGTGATTCTGTTATAAATAACTAAGTAAACATAAGCATGAGTCTAAGTTGGAGTCTGTGCTCACAGTCAAAGCCAGGATTTGATCTTCAACAGGTGAAATAAAAGCACATGCTTCACCTGAAGTATCAGAACTTCATTAGAACTCCATTAGAACTTCAACATCACATGCATTACTTTCATTAGAGTTTGGATTTCAAACCCTTGATGCAGATTTATCATCTTTATTCATTAATTATATTCAATTTTTGTTCAGGTTTTCTTGTTTGATTGCTTCAAGGACAAACAAAAAAAGCCAAGGCCCCTCAACAATTTGCCCTTACTAACACCCCTAATATTTTCATGTCAACTTGTTCCTGTTTACAATATCCCATATGACCAGGGGCTTATAAAGCAATTTGTGTTTTCAAYCACCCAGCAACATTTCTCTATATTAGTACTAGTATGATTATTTTTAACACAAAAGATGAAAATAATCTATATAACAAAGTCATGCTAGTATTTTGCTATTTTCACAGCCATATTTAAACCTAYGTGGATGAAAAACTACCACTATATTCTTTAAAACAAAAATGTTGTCTGATGAAATAATGCTCTGCTTTCCACAGCTTTACAGAATGGCAGTAAACATGTTTGAGCTAGAACAAGACAATTTAGTTGAAGATTTGAAAACTTGAACCAGTCACAATTTATTTCATCAATGGAAACACAAATTTTCCAAGGGCAACCCAGAACAAATAAGTTCTGTTCCTAAAGACTGAATATGAACTATCCTTTCCTGGTGCTAACTCATTTCCATCAACTACATAGGAGAGACTAGGGATTCCACACATCAGAATAATGAGATTCTAGCACAATTTTCTGATGGGTATGGTAGGAACAAACAAAGCCAAGMAAACTGTTAAAAAAGTGATACTCCTTCACCAAGAAACTATTTGAGCCAGCAAAAAGAAATCCTATACTACACAGGATACATCAGTATATTTCTTATTTTCTTAGTAGCTCAAATATCAACAAAATAGGAACAAAACTCATGAAATATTAAAGCATGTTTCAGAATTTTGCAAACTTCTGTGATGCAGACTCTGACTTCAGTCTACAGTTGAGGAAACATTAAAACTGTTGCTGTGTTTCATCATAAAGCCAAAACAAAACAGACTTTGTTTTCATTTACATGCAAACACTTGCCAGGGGAAAATGTCTGTTTAGATTATCTACTTAATTTGCATTATTCCTTTCCTAAGCAGTATCTTAGCCAAATACTAAACTGCTGTCATTTAGTAAAATGAGGATTTTAAAAATCTACATTCTCCATTCAGTGAATTGTAATAGAAGGATTATCAGAAAAATTTTTGTTCATTAAAAGTGAGTCCTGGGTCTGAAGCACAGAGACAAACAAAACAACAGCTAGAAAATTCCCACACTGGAAATAAAGGTTTTGCCTTTCTCAGTGAAGTCAACAGATATCTCAMTGCAAACATGGAAGACAGGGAATGCAATCTTTGCAAGGCAGAATTATGCCAAAGAGAGCACTGGCTATTCAAAAAACCAAGTCTTAAATATCCCTTCTACCAGTTACAATCTTAGTTTTGATTTTCAGGAATTCAATGAAAGAGCTTATTCTATCAGGCTGCAAATGTCAAGTACTGCTAAAGATTCAAAACCCACAAGTCAAACATAAAAGCTTAATAGTCTTGTGTTTCAAGGGCTTTTGGGATGCACTTTGCTCCGTGGTTTTGTTTTTTTTGGTTTTTTTTCCTTAACACCTTTTAAATACAAAAAAGAAATTAGATTACCACCTAATAACAAGCTCCCAGAGGAAAAGGGAAAATGTTCCGAAACTCTCAATGGTGCTGGCAGTACTGAGCTCAACAGTAACACAATTAGGCAGGGATTAACTGAAAATACCTGTATGTGTGTGCATCTACCCTTTCTCCCTCCCTTCTGTGCCAAGTAATTCTCTGAGATGTACACATACCAGGCTGACTTCCACCCAGCAACTGAGGGCTTAGAAATTTCTGTGCTTGATATGGTGCAGGGGGAATAGAAAAAGATAGAAATAAACAACACCCAATCTAAAGCAAACAATTGAGCGAGTTCCAACAAGTTCTGTTAGCTTTTCTCTTTAACTTTATAAGTAAGTGTGTAAGGAGCAACAAATGAGGTAGCTCTAGCAAACAAACAATTCATTTATCTGTGTGAGCCTGTGMAAGCATTTTATACACCTATCCTGCAAATGCATCTCTCGATCCTTGCAAATCCTTTTTCTCCTCTCCTTCTGTCACAAACTGTTTCTCAATATCAGCTCACTGATGTCAATGAAAACACCTTTCATCTGTGGAGGACAAAAATCACTCCTTAGCCTAAAGCACAGCAAAGAACCCCAAACATTAAAAGACTTTTCCTTGACCTATTACTGTCTCAAGACAGAATTTAGTGTTGAACCAAAACCACAGCTTACATTTGAGAGGATCAAAATAGGACATTCTGACAATAGTGCTATACCACCAAATAAAAGTACTTAATACAAACAATGTGAAAACTGAAAAGGTCTTCAGCCTCTTTGCYAGGAAGGATTCTACATTTTACTTCTGCTTCCAAATAAAGGCAGAACAGGTGAATGGTTGCWTTCTGGTTTGAGACAAAGAAAGGGATACACAGCCATGARTGTAACCTGAAAGCAGCTGCAAGAGGACAGACTAAAGAGTACAAACAGCACACAATGGCAGGAATCCCTCCTTTGATACGCTCACCTTGTCTTCAACTAAGCCAGGGGACTTATTCAATCAGACAATCTRAACATCATGTTTAAYACCCTGATGGACTACTTMTTTTGCCATTATTTTGTCCAAACACTCTWACTTCATTTTTACATCTGGCCACCATATCATCTCTCCAAACTAAGCCCTACAATTTAATTACCCATCATATGACAAGGTATTTCCTTTCATTTAATAACTAACTCCTTCATTAGATACCTCCTCATTTTCATGTTAGGAGACATAAGGAATAAATCATTCCCTCTTCATTTCTGCCTGCTATTCAAAGTGTTTATTGACTTCAGTTAGATGAGTACAGGCCCACGGTTTTCCATATCTCGACTCATCATTTATTTACTTTCATCCCATTCTAAGCCTTCGAGGACATTTTATTGCTCTGCTTACCTTTCTCAGAATCTTTGGTAGTAGAACTATACTACACTACACTGAACTTCTGAGGATAAGGCAAAACCAGAAACCATAGTATTCAGTAATTAACACATTTACTAAGAGCATGCAATATACAAATAATGCTTTCATTCTGTTCTCTCTTCTTTTATTAGAAACTATTAACTACTTTCAATTCCTGAAATTGTCTTTGCTTCTTTTTGTTTMAAAAATTCTGTGTCTATACCATCACTAAATTCAAATCCAGAATTACCCTGAAGATCTTTTTTTGAAGTGTAGCCAATTAAGAACCAATTACTGTTCATGTGTAATTAGGACTGTTTCTTCTGGCACAGTCTTTCACATGCCATTTTAATCACCTTAGAAAGCACTGCAACTCTTCACGGTCCATTTTAGTTTTGCTCTCTTTAATAATACGTGCAGGCAGCACACTTCAGCATCCCATTATTCATCCTTTTTCCACAAATCATTCACTAATAYATTGAACCATAGAAGTTCAAGAAACCTAATCCAAAAGAAAACTCTTCCTTATATCATGACAGCGTGAGGGGATTTGTTGTTTTTGGTTTTTTTTTTTTTTTTAACAAAAAAACCATCAACCACAATAATTTCCCCTCCCTTTAGTATACACATATATATGTAGGGATCCATCAATAGGTTTTGATGATACAAATATACTGTGCTGATGCAATTACTCTCTACAGTRGCCTTTTGACTTGTTAAAGAATTCTGAAATATTTTTGTGGTGTGTCATCTCATGAAAAGCTGGTAATTGTTTCACAATATATAACAGTTATTTAATAGCTACCAATTCTGTTTCTATGATTTTTAGTTGTACTRCTGGTACAAAAACCAGATTTGCTGGTCTGTGATTTCCAGGATTGGAATAACTTTTTTTTTTTGAAGCTACCATAACTTTTGGCACCTTTATGGAAAGGTATATGGAAGGCAAAATGTTATGCCCAGGAACACCAGTTCAGCAATGCCCTATAAGATACACATGAAAATACTTCAGTATAGTAGTCCAGTTACTACTCATTCTAATGCATAGCACCAACTTACTAAAACTGCTTCTATCGGAGTTCTGTCTGGGAGAGACCCTCAGGCTTGCTCGGAATGGAAGACATAACCTTCACCCTGTCACACACACCTCTCATTCTCTTTACATACAATTTAGTCACTCCCCAAAAAAAATTCAAATACTAAAATAGATCGGCTTTTGTGGTTTTTTTTTTTTTTGTTCACAGGTGTAATTTTCACCTAATTAACTTATGGAATACTTATTCTAAAAAATTATTTACCAAATCTGCTATTACAGCAAAAATGCACAAGGGCAGAATCCATTTTCCTTCAAATGTTTTTACCCCAAGGTCTCAGTCTACRTCTGAGTCTTGTACACACCAGGAGGACTAAATAATAAGCCACATATCAATAATAAAAATAAATAATGTGCAATAAAAACTATTGGTAAAATAACCATACTATTTCTCCCCTTAAGTTAGCATATTTTCATCTCATATAGATTTTGGAATAAAGCCCTCAGCTCTAGAAGCCTGACACAGAATAGCTGATTCCAGATTTATATCCAGTTATGTTCTCTGAGGAGTTATGTAACAATATTTTAATGCAACAGAGGTGGCCATAAAGCCAGCACAGTCCTTAACATTACCTGCATTAACTACTAACCCATTACCTTTGCTCATCATTTCACCAAAATTTCAGCATTCAAGCTAGAATTATCTGGGTTTATAGCTGTTTTTTCCCTTTGTCCTAACAAAGAAGAAAAAAATAACATTTAAAATAACTACAGCAGCATACTTCAGGTTGTGTCCTCTATCATAAAATTAAAATATAAATCGACATTAAAATAAACCAAAATTTGACTATTTCTCTAAGGACTTAAATAAACAAAAATAAATTTAAAGAAATAATAAACRTATATATAAATAAGTAAACAAAAGCCAGTGTGTACACAAACAGGAGAAAATAAAGCTTTGAGAGCCTAAGTGCCCTAAATTTATGCTCAGTCTGTAATGTGTTTCAAACTTGGGCACAGGATTTCCATGAGGAGTGGAGAATGCAAGCTGTGTTTGTTTTGGCAAAGAAAGGAATATGGAGCTGATGGGGTGGTGCAGCACACAGAAGGAAGGCTGGACCCCACTGTGGAAACATCTGCAACAGAAAAACCAGAAAGAGCAGGTGGGGAGAACGGAAACAGCACAGGGAGTCTGGAGAGAACCTGGGACCTAAACCCAGAGGATAAAGAGAACMAGAGAGAGGAGAAAAGCATGACCGGAGGAGAAACAGACTGAGGTAGGAATGCACAGTAGTAACACTGGGACATGCTGAGGAGGATGACCAGGATGGAAACAAGCCAGCATGGAGAGAAGACAGAAAAAGAAAATAGGAAGGAAAAGGGACTGGGAGGGTTACAGCTGGAAGCAGCAATATTTGCAGAAGTGAATGAACAAGAAAGTGTCCAAAGCCTGCAACAAAAGACCARTATGGGGACCTATCCTTCAGTCACCTTCTTGACAGCAAAAGAAAGGAAGGTTACTCTAAAACAACTGGACTAGACCCAAAACAAGAAAACTCCTTATCTACACCTAGTTTCACCTCTGTCACAAAAATCCTGCAGGATGTTTGTAAAAACCACCTTAAACCAATTCCCATATTTGCAAAAGAAGCAAAACCACATTCCTTGTGTTCAGATGCCAGATTCAGACACCGGGCACCAGTCTGCAGACTACCAAGGGCCTGCCATTTCAGGTTAGGTGAATGGAAGGTGTTCCATAAACAACAAAAGGCTTAATAAGTGCAAGCACTTACAGCACAGATAAGCAAGAAAAGGCATCTTGGCCACTTCAAGGATCCAGAAGCTGTTGCATAGTTTATCTACTTTGTTTCTAATTGAAAAACTGAGCACAGTTTTGTAATTTGAGTAAAGGGTACACTGTTCAGTTTCGTAGACAACTTCACTACTGTATTTGAAATRCTTGGGTACTCCAGTGCTACAAATAATGTTCAACAGCATTGTAAAAAATGTGTTTAACAAAAATACTGCTCACAAAAGAGGTCAAACTGCATGATCTAAAAAGGAATTGGGCCCCATATTAAACTATGACAAAGAAAAAAAAACAACTGAGCAGGTGTTCAGTAAGCAAATACTGGCTTTTGCACACTAGGCAAAGCAGGAGAAAAGTGGAAAGATAGCAAGAACATTTCATTAAGGACAGAATCACAATGCATGAATACAAGGGAGGCAAATCAAGGTTACATAATTGATCTTAACTGTAGCATCTCCTAGCTTTATTATTTAACATGACAATATTACTAATGTTTTCCTAATATTTTGTGTGCAGCAAAAATGCATAATCAGAAAGAAAAAATGAATCAATCCCCTGGCCTCTACAGGCTCTCCTTTCAAACACAAAGCCAAAAGAAGTGAAGCTGATACTTAACCTACCAAACTTACTCTGCTTCATAAACACAAAGCTTGAACAAAGGGACACAAGACAGAGAGAGAGGGCAGGTCAGAGAGCACCAATATTTCTACAGAGAACACAGAGACATGCTCTCAGCAAATTTCTGAGTTCCCTCAAGTGATCAAGAAACACACTTCATATTCAAATCAAAGGAACAAATCTGTACCACTGTAGTACTATGAAAAGTGAGATCCTACTGTATGGTATCATTAAATTCTATCATACTGAACTCTAACTAGTTCAAGGAGGAAAGCTGCCCTGTCCCCTACAACCCAGGATMCATACCTAGCACTGACCATATCTATCCATCTCCAATTCTGCATTTAGATTAATCAAAGCAGGAAAAGTATTTTTAATCTGTTTGCACAGCACCTGCTTCAGTAATGACTGAAGGAGGATTCTGGGAGGCTGTCCTGGTTAAGAGTATGGTAATATCAATGGTTCTCCTGTCCAACTAAAATATTGCTCTTGCACACTGATGTAGCAGACAGCCCGTGATACAAGCCACAACCATATCATGAAACACAGATTTCCCTCAAGAGATGATTTCTGATTTGAATGGGCCTGCTGATACAGAAAGCCACTTCCCACCAGCCCCAAACAGCAGCCACCAGCTCCAGCACTCTGTCTCCCTCCAAMCTCCTACAGTTTTCAAGATCATTCCCTTTTTTAGTGGAACTTTTCAGATTCTGCTGCTCTGCTGATAAAGCAGGTACACTATCAAGTCCTTTGCACAGAATATGAAACTCATTAAACTTCTGTTGCTAAATTTAAATGTTGTACAATCAGAAAGAAAAAAAAAAAAAACCATGCATCTGAATACTCATTCTTTGCATATGCAGCACTTGTATACAACTGATTCATTTCCATGTGGAATTTGTGGCACTTGTAAAATTAGCCATTTGAATGCCAGAGCCATTTTTATATGGGGAAAAAATGTATTGAGTTAATAATATCCAACTGCAGTAATAATAGCTCTAGCTATCTTTATATCTGCTTGCATCTCATGGATGCAAGAAATTTCTTCATGGATGTTAACATGCAATCCTTCGTTTTTTTGCCAATTGAGCAGATGGCACTTTACTACAAAAAGAGGGAAACAACAACAGAGATAATGTTGAAAGAGTTCTGGGTTTATTTGCAGAAACAGGCAGGAGCTAAAATAAAAAACCCACCCTATTTCAGTGCAACAAAAATGGAGACATTAACTTTGTGAGTATATTTTAAAGGCAAAGATTTTACTTCCATAGCAGTTATACTACCCTAAATTTTAACAACACGATTATTCCCAGAGCAGCTCTGAATTCAATATTTAGCTGCCAAGGCCTGGAAATAATTACTTCCAGACATTCTGAGGGAGATAAATAAAATGCATTCATTCATAGCATAGCATAGTTTCTTTGTACATGCAGCATTTGGAATTATTTGGGTACCAGATAATAGCCTATCATTTACTCTTCACATAAAGTGAGTGAAAAGTAGCAGTACCATGAGGCTGCAAGATGTAGAATATGTGCAACAGAATTAAGAAAGCTGRGTGCCACTAGGTTCAATTTCTTTTCTCAAGCTCAAATGGCTTGAGAACCATATTCCATAAGAGAACTTACCAAGACTTGTGTTGATATTCTTTGTAAGTGCTATAGTTCAAGCAGTTACTACTTTTGAACTTTTGAGTTACCAGAGATTAAGGCTAAGGGCCCTTTCAGTRACACCATGCAGACAAACTACCTTATTTCCACTCAGCAGCTCCATAAACAACAATCCCATTATTCTCTCAGTTATCTGTGACTACACCATGACTTGTTTTAGACCAACATTGTTCCATCCCTCTAGGACATTTATGAAGTGCATCTATTTCTCATCAGCTGCTAGGAAAAAATCCTACGTTATCCTTCTTTCCTGTCAGCTGCAGGACCTCTTCCTTTCTGACTGTCCTATTTAAATAAAATCTAATCAATATTTCTGACACAAARGAGTTTCTTCCAGTGCTCCAACTAACATGACCACTGAATGTCTCCATTTTCTTTTCAAAGCACTTGCATACACTGTTTGGAGACTCCCTTCAATCCCCAATGTATGCATTACACCTACTTCCTACATGGATACCTGGGAAAGAAGTATTCTCCTTCCAGCATCCTAAGCTCTCCTACTTACAACTTGTTGCTTTCTACTGCTAGCCTCACCTATTCTCGTTCTCTTCCTAAGAAAATAATTGAAGAAGCCTGTCAACAATGTATTTGCAAGCAAGTGAAGAAACAGACACTGCTTGTTTAGAACATTCTCTCTGATCATGTTTTACAATATTTATCACTTCCTTTGATTAGCACTGCAAGTTCTTCAGGTTTTAATTTCTATTTCTGTAAAGTGCCATGCTTATCATACAATATAAATGCTAAATAATGATTAAAACCATTAATCTGCTGCCAACGGAAAAATGCAACTGTATTACAGTAGATTAATTTGTTCTAAACATCAGTCTGATTTGGTGGAAAACAATATCTAGGATGGCTGCTGTCTTTCTAGGTTGTTTGTTTTGTTTTCTCCTTATCCCACAGATTAGTTCCTATAGTAGTACAAGTTTTTTCTTGTAAAGAATTAACATTTACAATAATTCAATTTTATGATAAATTAGCTTTTTCAGCAGATTAAGCACCACTACACCTTCAGCAACACTGAACTCTCTGTGTCACTTTCCACAGACATATATTGGAATAATTCAAAATATATGAGGATCTTTTGGCACAGCAGCCCCACATTTACACATCCACATGCGCATATTATTCACAAGTGTCTGCGTCCACAATGCAACAGTTTTGAGCAGAAAGATATTTTTGCAAGTGGCTGTTTCAAAAGCATCATTACAATACTGGTGAAACAGCAAAATACCAAACCTCCAAGCTGATTTTAAATCAGGCCATGTTCAGGTTCAAAAAGGTGACCAAGTCTCAGCCCACACTGGTGTCAGCATGGAAGGCACCAAAGCACATCACAGGGCCTCTGCTAAATCTCAAGAAAAAGTAAATGAGCAGCAGAATGCACAAGCAGAAGTTGCTGCTGCCAGCTTATTATACCTCTTACATCCAACTTCAAGGCAGTCTCCAGACCTCCCCAGTTTTTCTTTAAACTCTATCATTTCCAGGCTATTAAGTGACAAACTATTAAAGGCTATAATTAGGCAAAAAAGGATTTTAATAACCAGCTGGACAGCTTGAGTACTAAATTTTGTAGTTCTCAGGTGTGCTTGAGACACCTTAATGTTTTCTTTTTTTCAACACAAGCCCTAGGTTTACGGCCTTGTCTTACAGAGACATGCACAAAACTGCACATACAGATCTGTATTCAAATTTTATATTTACTTGAACTCATCACCAAGGCCTGAAAGAAGAATTTTGCCAGTAAAATAAGCTCCTTGCACTCTGCAGTAACATTTAACAGTAACAAAAATATTATACTGCTTACAGTCATTCGAGAGCTACCATTATCAGATCTTCCAGCCTCTGGAATCTCAGCACAGAAGACCTCTCAAATCAGGTCATATCACAGACACCCGGCTGGGGTGGCACAAAAGGTKCCCCCCTCTCCCCAAGAAAAGCAAAACTTAATGCAACAATCCACAGCACTCACTCTGCCAGGCAGCACACTGCTCACTGCAGACTGCTTGAGCCTTCCTGCCTCCTGGCCAGGGGGCTGCTCTGCAAAACATCTGCCTGAGACTGTGGCACAGCAAACTTTTGAGAAGGTGTTTTATCAGTGAGAGAGACTGCATCAAAGCACTGGGCTAAAGCAGTGGAGAGTGAGTGCCTTGCATGCAAAGCCAGTATCCCCCACACTGAAGATAAATCTATGCCCACAAACACATCTAACCAAAAGCTGTTTTGCCTTTAGGTAAACATAGTAATTTAAAACACCCATTTTATTTTTGGAAGCAAATTCACATTTTCCTGAAGGGTGTCATGATTTCTTTCATGTATCTGCTCCAGAGAGAGCTCAGGACTCTGGAGAATATCCCATGCATATCTGCTGCACTTAAAGTTACTGAAGAAACTGTACTATTGTGGTTTGTCAGTGAMCTTTTTGTCAGCTGACTTGTAATGACACAGCAAGAAACACAACCAGCCTGTACTGAAAGGCAAAATGGCAAGAAGAGRGTGTCTACAACCACTTCCCAATCCAGGTCACTGGGATGCTGTGAAGCACAGACTGGATTTTTATGCCAATCTCATCCTCCAAAGCAAACTAAAGTACCAGCAGAGTAAAGAATCAAGAAACACAATGACAAAAGGTCTCAGTAAATTCAGGTGCTAATACTAGGTAGGAAGAACTCTCAGTTCAGGAGCAAGCTTTTCTAACACACTAACATGTGTAAAAAGTCCATCTGAATGCTAACAACTCCTTACCTCCAGCAACTCATAGGAGTAGCAATTTCACAGTTAAAATAGCACTATCCAAATCCAGAATCCATGGTTGCAATTTAAAAACTGGGCAGTAAGGAACAGGAAAAACAGATTTGACGACTCTTCCCTTTTAAAAATGCACATTGAAAGCAAACAGCATTTTGAAGACCTATCTGCTACTGAAAGCTTCTAGGAACAGGGAATATACTAAAGCCTTATAAAGGTTCTAAACAAAAACAAACTCTKTGGCTGAGACGGTGAWTTTTTTTTTTCTTTTTGAAACACTGACATGCAATACACAAAGTATTAACATGAAAAGATTACAGTTTCCTCTTACTTTCTTGGAATAGACTAGGAGACGTGAACTTGCGTTACCTGCCTGGCAACACCACTATCTACTCTGCCTCACTGCCCCAGATGGAAGCACTGAATCAAACATATGCTGCACATTTTGGGCACCATCATAATACACATTCTGCCATTTAGATGCAGCTCTTGCCCTTAATGACGCTCTCTGTGCTTTCYTGTCTTAGAATGGGCAGAACTTAATTTTGTATGTTGTTTTCARCTTTCAACAACTGTGCAAAAAAGGGCCAAAGATCAAACTTGTTTATCTGACAGCAGGCTACAAACTTTCAATCCAAAGTGAGCACAATCATCAAGTGCTGACATTTCTGTCAAGGAAGACACAGTGATGACTGATCAGGTGAACTGCTGCCTAACCTGGGTCACAAAGGAACAAAACTATTTCCTGAACAACATCTCTGTATCAAAAATGTAAGTATTGTTTTCTGATGCAATTCTAGATTTTAAACTTCCAAGTCAATATTTAATGCTTTTATATGCTGCTGACCCTAAGAAACATGCAAAGAAATCAAATCTTATTATTTACTTAGTGACGAAACCTATGATAAAACCAGGAAGTGATAAAGTTTCCACTGGAAGGTGGCAGAATCTCATCAATGTTTAATTATCTATATTGAGATGGAGGACATTACCTCTATTCTCCACCTAAAAGTAAATACTGTGTTTCAAATTATTATTGGACTGGTTTATTAATTTGATTTTCAACAGGGGGCAGGGAAGAAAAAAGAAATCTATTGTTTTTATTTCCAAAGGTATACTTCACTTAATAAAGACYTCTAGGTATAAACCCTTATATTAAGCTGCCCGCATACCTTTCCTAAAGGCCAAGTATTTACCTAAACAAATACATATGTAAACTATAAAGCATGATTTTTAAAACCTTATGAGAGTCTTCATTTACTTTAGAGAAATCTGTATTTCACAAGTTAACTTTTTCCTCCAACAGAATTAACACACTTTTAAAAGTTGCTCCATTAAACAAATTTAGCTTCTATCATAAGGCAAAAAAAATTGAATACAACATATTAAGAAGGCTGCTGTGTCTCTCTTCTCAAGTCCTCAGTGCATCAGAAATCCCAGTGCCCAACTCTATTCTCACCACACGAGCGACACCAAGCATCTGTAGGGATCTAGGACTTCCTGACATTATTTAACTTGCCTGCTTGGTAGGCACAGCCAGAACACCTACAGAATTGAACCCACAACAATTCCACCCACATTTCATTTTCCCAAGCCCTGCCAGTGAGGAGCTGCAGAAGAAGCTGGGAGGGACACTAGTCAGCTCATCTAAACTGGCTAAAGGGATATTCCACACCATAGAGCATCATTCTCAGTACAGAAACTGGGGAAGCTGGCTGGAAGCTGCCGATCACTGCTCAGAGATGGGCTGGGCACYGGTCAACAGGTGGAGAACAATTGTATTGTGGATCACTTGAGCTTCTTTTTTACTTGTGGGTTTTTTCCCATTCCTGTTATTATTGTTATAGTTAGTAGTAATAGTAGTAGAAGTATACTTTATTATCATTACCATCATTATATTTTGCTTTGCTTCCCTTATTAAACTGTTTCTATCTCAACTCAATTGTCTGGGGGGTTTTCCTGAATCTCCTCCCCTTCCCATCAGGGCTGGGAGGATGCAAGTGGCTGCATGATGCTTAGTTGCCAGCTCAGATTGAACTACAACTCTTCATCATCCACTGGAATAAACACAACCTTGTGTCCACAGCAATACATTAAAAATTATTCACTATTCGAATATAAAGAACAAGCAGAGAGAAGGATAAAAATTCCCTCTTTTTTATGCATAATACAATCTGAGACTAAATTAAACTATGGGACAAAATCATTGCACATTAATGCCCATGACAAGCAAGGGAATACTTGCTTCAGGAGCCCTTTGACTGTTCTGATCCTCAAACGATCTAAAGACATCTTAAATCAGGCCAACTTCCAGGTATTAACCTGGTCATCATTAGTAAGTGTCAATCTCGTTTTCTGCTTACTTGCTTCTACCCACACCCAGACTTCCTGAGCAGTACACTTTCACATCTGATCCTTCTTATTTCAGTCTCCCACCCACAGACTTTGCTGYATCCAAATGTCCTGAAGAATCAAGAAGACCATGAGATGAAAGGCAACATWAATCAAGACAACTAGTATTTATGTAATATTTTCTTTGCACTTACTTTTCATTGAATATTGCAGACACTGTTGCTTTCAAAGGAAAAAGTGAAAGTACTTCAATACCAAAGCCAGAGTTCAATKAATTTCTAGAATTGTTTAATAATTGTTTAAAGGTACACCTTGAACAATACAGAAGAAGGGGCATGTAAGRAAGAGGCATTAGATCACCTTTCTTTGGTTCTTTACTGTTTTATCTCACTAAAMTGTCTATATTAAGACACATGCTGCATGCCTATGCACTTATTTAAAAAATATTAAGCTGGTCTAAACTTTAATTACGAACATTTATGGAAATTTTAGGAAAAAGAACATCTATGGAAAGTCCTTCACTTTAGCATCTCCCTTGATCCAAGGTAAGTGTCACTATTACTATTTTATGGCTGGGAACAAATAACCAGAAAATGCAGGACTTCAAGTCTTTTAAGTGACTGATCATCAACTCCACAATAATATGGACTAGTAGATCACCCTCTAGGGAGTGGGTGATCACCCTCTATGGACTGCCATCTGACTCCTGCTTTTTTTGCAGATGACCTATCACACATCAAACCCATGCAATGGACCAAGGAGTGAGTGTTCCCATTTGGTAAGTCATACAAAAAGCATGGATAATTGAGAATCTGAAAGTTCATTGTATCAGCATTCATTTCCTTCAAGATCATGTGTGAGCATTTATATCATATATTGATAGAATATGTACAGCTGTAGCTCTACATGAGAAAACAGTAATTTTTATACCTAAAAGGTGAAAAGTTTTCAACATTAAAACATTATCAATACCTTTGGGGGTGGTTTTGCTTTGTGACTTTTTTTTTTGTTTTGACAAACAATTTAATCCACAGCAGTATCACAGCTCTGTGCATTTAATCACCATTTTTCTTGGCACAGYAGGGAGGAGAACCCTAACCTGTGTAGCCATCACAGATTTTTGGCAACCACTAGATTACTCCATCTTAGTAAAAAGCTTTGCTTTGTTATGGTTAAAATTTATTGTTAGAAATGGAAAAATGGAGGCAAAGTTAGTTTATATTAATGATTTTAAGTGACTTATTTGTTTTGAAAAAGTTTTTCATTTTGGAATACCTCCACCCTGAATTCTGAAAGATTTAGGTAATTTATTATTCTTTATTGAAGCTGGAAAAATACAAATCCCTATTCTCCCAGGGAGACAAAATGACTATAAAAAAGGCAAATTTTATTAATCAGATGCTAAATAGTGACCTCCMGTGACACCTCAAAGAGAAGTAATCTATGTCTTTTTAGACTGCAAACATCCCATGCATACATCATGGAGTTACTTTAAGACAGACATGCTGAAGCCTTGTTTTCATCATTTTTATTTTCCATAATTCAGACGTAATTACCAACTGTAAATGCTGTTATTTGAAAAMAACAAAACAATAATTAATTCTTAGTGCACAAACTGCGGAGCTTTAATTGAGAGAAGAGCTAAACAATTCTTTAGCTTTCCGTAGAGGACTGTTACTGCTGCATGCAGAGCCTTTTAATCATGTGTTCACAGGCCAAAAATTAAAACAATGTCAAGAAACATCAAAAATTCAGCAGGGCAAATYAAGAAGATAGGCAGAAAATTATGAGCACCTTCAGTTGGAAAAAGATGGCATTTGTTTCAAGCCTACAAAATGTTATCTCCTGTTGAGAATACAGAAAACACAAATGAGTATTCTATAAATGGATACGTGAATATGTGGGAGGACAAGCACAGAAAACAAAGCCACAACACCTGCTCAGACACTAAGCATCCGGCCATTATTCAGAAAAAAAAKWWAAAAAAAGACACCACAGAAAGATATGAGACAGGAATTCCAACCAAAGGGCTTTGAGAGATTCTGCCACTGGTACCACCTCACGGTTTAAGCCTAAGACGTTAGCAAAGYATGATCAGCTTTCTATGATTAATCATTTGTGTTATCCTGACATCCAGGAGCTCTGAGCCAAGAATATCAACAAGCAGAACCCTGCACAAGCAGTGACTGCAGAGAGCACAGAGGTTGAAGGCAGTCAATAGCCCAAGCCGAAAATGAAACAAAGAACTGGGAGCCTGAACAGAGACCATCAATACAAGTCAGCRTGAGAAGCAGCAGCAACTAACAGCAACCATCTTTGGGCAGAATAAACCTTTTCGAGGCACTTTTAATCTTTTAAAAAACTGCTACAAGTTGCAAACAAAATCAAACACTACTTTTCTCTGAGATACACCGAAAATTGTCTTCCTGCTCTGAAGCAGGAAACATGATAACAGAAAACACCTAACAGGAAGGTGTAAGAACAGCAAAGCATTTTTATAGTGAATGTGCACAGTGAGGCTAATGACTTAAATCTTTTAGATCTCTTTGCTGTTTATTGTTAACAAATACATTTTCTTTTAATTTTYCCTTAGTTTCACTGCTGGACTAAATGTTAACAAGTTACAAAGCCAAGATACATTGCCTACCAGAAGAAACAACTATTCTCTGTGAATATAAAAGTATTTTGCTTATCTAAAAGCTCATTAAACTATTTTTCAATTTACTTCATTATTATTAGGTTCCTGTATTGAAGTGTCATTTGCCTTAGTTTTTCACATTATAATTTCTTACGATAGTTGTGAATGTCAAATTTGTATTGTGTATTCCAGAAAAAACACATGCTGTGACCCACCATGGTGTTTTTCAGAATTTCTCTAAGCAGACATAAAAGATGATACAGTGCCCTCAAACATTTATCATCTGCTTAAACAATTTGCTACTTAATACTAAGCCTTTCACAGTCTTTGAAGGTAAAAATGCACAATTTCATAATCCTTTTAAATTCCCTCCACTTAAATTTTCCATGCTTAAAGTGATCAGAAGAGAGGTTTTGTTGTGGTTTTATTCTTCTTTATGCCTGTTTTTGATATACCATTCACTGTCAACACATGTTCCATGATATGCTCAGTCTGCAGTTAGCCAAAAAATGTTCCAAAAATGCCATCTTTCCTATTGTGAATGTAATTGAGGCAAAATCCCTGCCTTCTTTTCAGTGCCAACTGGACACATTATCACTTCCGCAAGATTTACACAGACACCTTTATGTAACCAGCCTTCCTTGGAAGACTGACAGGTAGGTCTCATTACTACCAGGTATCACTCATTTCCACATTTACCTTTAAGTATGAAGACATTGCTTGACCTAAGATAGAGGTTGTCTTTGTTCAAAACAGGTCTCCGCTTTCCAGTATTACAAAATCGGTTATTTAACAGGATACTGCAAAAACTGGCAAAGGCATTTAATACACACACTAATTCAAGCATTCATGYAACAACACACATGCTGAGGTTTAAAGTTCAGATCAGACTGTCTGCATTGTTATTTCTAGACTCAGTTCCATACTGTCCTGTCAAAGTTTGCTTCACTGTCTGCAGATCCACCTTAACAATACTAAGATGAGTTGTTATTTTTACCAAAGACAACAAAAATTACTGTATTATTTTAAACACCCTATTAAGGACAYAGTTAATTTCCCTTATAGAAAGACAAATTCAATAAATGGTATCTTAATTCCTGTTTTTATCTATGAAGTTACTTTTTGAAAGCAGCAGGTTYTTATTCAAGCCAGTAACAAGACCACAAAGGGATGCTTTTAAGTAATTATGCTGAGAAGTAAGGAATGTTCAATACTTTCCTCTGCTTTCAATCTCACTAATGAGGAATATTGTGTTTCAGATAGYTATTCAACCACACAGATGAAATAGCAAAAATCTCAGCTCTAACGGGTGAGAAAAGGCCAAAAGTAGTAAGCGCGGCTTCTCAAATTATGTATAACTTATTAAATTTGCCAAATAATACTTAAATAATAGGCTATTAGTGTCTAAGAGCTATTAACAGTTATCTCTGAGCACCAACAGAAGATGGCATAAAAATGCAAGTAAAACTCTCCAAATTAGGAGCTAAGGAATTTACTGTCCATAAGCTTGACTTCAATTCCTGTGAAAAAAGTAGTATGCACATCACACACAAGAAGAAAATTAGCACCAGCCAACATGATTTGTCAAAAATCAATCATATCAGGCTAACTTAATATCCTTCAGTGACTAGATAACAAACCTTAGGAATATGGGAGTGGCGGTGTGATTTACCTTGACTTCACCACATGTCAAAAACCTTAGAGGACAGCCCCAGGTGCAAGCATACCTTGCTGAAAAACTGTATTTAGTAATCAACATTTCTCTATAAGGTACACAGAAGCAGAAATTACACAGGACTTAAAGTCCTGAGGCCACTACTTGGGAATATTTTCATTAACAACAGGTTAACAGAAAAAAGTAATCTTTCTGATTTTCACAAAGACAGCTAAAACAGGAATAGCTACAAAGATGCTGGGGGTGGGGGGGAAGGTAGGAATTAGAAACAGAGCTTGGCAACTTTGAGAACTATTCTAGCAAAAAAAAAAAAGAAAAAGAAAAAGAAAAAGAAAAAAGACAGATGATACATCTCCAAGACAAACCCCCTGTGGAGCAACTGAGTAACACAAATCAACATTGCAAATGGCAGGTGAAAAGTGATGACCTACAGGATTGCATTGCAAAGACAGATCTGGGTACTGCATCCCTGGGATCTTCCAACAAGGCTAATCAGAAAAGTGTGGAAGACCAACACCACCTTCCATTCTGCCATTCTGCTCAGCTCTAGCAAGGTCTGAGCAGACAAATTGCACCAAGTTTTGGACATGGAGCTTCCTGAAAAAGTTAAATGAACTGCAAATTATCCAAAGAAGAATTAAGGATAGCTTATATTTAAAAAAAAAAAAAAAAAAAAAAAAAAAAAAAAAAAAAAAAAAAAAAAAAAAAAAAAAAAAAAAAAAAAAAAAGCAAGCACAACGGTTTTTCAATATAAATGTGCAAACTATTTGGGAATACATTCTTGAACTGTAAATGCAGGTATGCGGTGAGTTGAAGAAGGACCTTAGAATATATTATTCTCAATTATAAGATTATAAGGAATACAATATAATTCWCACATTAGAATTAAATACCAACAAAATGCTTTAATAGCGTGAAAAGGTGATTCCATTTGTCTTAAAAGGARCTGTAAAAAACTCTTAAGCACACCAGACAAATATCCTTAAGTAGTGACATAGCAAGARATGACCTCAGCATTTGGCTAAGACTAGGTGAAAAGCAAGTCTGTGCTTTTATCTGCACTGTTTCTTAGTASTCAGAATATTTCTTCATGCACTAGAAACATGAAGATAACGTCACCTCAAAAACATCAACTTGATATTTCTGTAGTGCATTCATACGTATAAACTCCTTTTGAATTCCTCAAATACAAGGGACGTATATTCCAGAACCACTCACTTGTTTRAAACCTAAATTTTGTCCACTCCAATGCTATCTATAGCATCACACAATCCTCGTATACRTAGCTCATCTTTCCATATGCAACCCAGAAAATCTGGGGGTTCTACCCCAAGAAATTTTTTTTTGACACATTAAAAATTCAAAAGAAAATGTTGGGGCAGAACCACAAGCATCCAATTTATACCTTTCTCTAAACTCCAGTAGCAATTTAGCACATATTTGCCTATCATCAGGAACATCTGTTCTTAGGAAGGTGCCTTGCTAAATTCTATTTGCAATTTCAAAGGCCCTTTCAGGTGTAGTTATATCACATACCTCCACAGCACTGTCTCTCATTTTAAATCAAATCCATTTTATCAGTCAGGTTGAATTACACARCTCACCTCACTCACACATCTATAAAAATACCATGACAGACCAGACTGGACAAGGAAGCAGCTTTCCTTTCCATGCACAGCTTCACTGTGATCACACAAGCATGGTCCAATTTAATACTTCCTGCATTGTCTCGCCCTAAAAGAACTTACAKATCATTGGTGCCACAGGAAAATCTTTTGCAATATTCCCTTTGCCAAATCTCAGAACTATTATTAGTGAAATCAGGTGGCAGTAGCAAATATAACAAACAGACAAAATATAGGATACCACTTCTCTGAAGCCATGGCCTTTCTTTATTAGAAAAATCAAAAATAGGTTTCTCCAAAAAACACACAGCAACAAAACGTTTCATCCTATTCTACATTTACAATTACATATCCATCTAGATTGCATCAGCTGTGAAAGTGCTTATGGAGAAGAAGAAAGAGGGTTTCCTCCTCCTTCAAAAAGTGAACACCAAGCATTTGTGCCTCCTGCAGAGTAATCAGTAGGTGGCATTTCAATGCACTAAATCCTAACTGACWGGTGATCATTTTGTAGATCTTCACAAAAAGGAAAATGTGGGGAAAGASTAATAATTTTCCTCTGGAACGTGTATGAAAATTATTTTCAAATGATCACGCAAAGCAAGCTTCCAGAACAAGCTATAGTAATGAGGGAAATCAGTACGCAGAATACCTATGGCAGTGATCAAATTATATAAAGAAYAAAATTAGCCAAAAAATATCAAAAAGAACTGCACTTTATTTACTTTCCATTGTTCTGCTTCTTTCCACTGAGCAAAATTAGAACGTATTTTCTTTTACAAAAAAAAAAAGCCACAGGCAGTGATGGCAAGTGCATCTGTCTAGATTTACAGCAAACAAAAAGAAGGTGTAGCATCTTGTCTCTTAGTCCTTTGTGCAAACCCTGACAGTCTTGCTGCTTGAAGCAGTCAAACCACAGAAATAATGCAAAGTCTGAGAAGGGGTTGTATCAGAAGCAAGAAGCATTCATTTTCAGGTGAAATTTTTAGGGGTCTGGGGAAGGGGATAAAGGTTAAAAAAAATCAACACAAGTACCCACATTTGACTTGGGATCATAGCTCATTTGCTTTCTGTACTGAGAAATTCTCCAGAGCAGTTGCTCATGTCATCCAGTCTCTCACTTCTCCTGCAGCAACAGAAATTTATTCTGTTCTCACCTTAGAGCATTGACTAAAGCATTGCATCAGAAGAACAAACCAGACAGTGCTGCAAGAACAGGGGAGATGGCTGTTTTCTGTAGCTCAGTGCCTAGTTGTGCTATTTTATGTCTTTTTGTCTTTCCAACAGGTTTATTTACTCTGGCCATCTTGCCTGTAAAAGTTCCAGGCTCATTTACAAACTGTAGCCACAACACTCCAAGGGCAGTAATGACTGATTGCCAGCTCTCCGCTTCAGTGTGTTGACTCTGACTTCAAAAACCAKCCCAGTAAATCACCATTAGGTGAAACAACAAGACCACAAAATTCATACCATCATTATAAACCATAAACCAGCTGTTTCTAAAGTGTCTTTAATCTCATTTTCTTTTTCCCTAAGTCACTGCACAAATGCCACTGCCAAAGACTTATCTCTTGCAAAGATGTTGGGACAATACCAAAAGTCATAAAAACTAAACATATTTTAAAATCAAATTAAACAATGCTAAACAAGACGAATTATTATACTTAGCTTTATGCCYTGGGCTTTCTAAGATAATCTAAATCACAGCTCCCTTTCAACATGTCCTATGCAATTGGACGAAAGCCTAAAAAAGATATAGTGTCGAGCCTTCCTACACACATTCACATTTCTACTTTAAAATTTATTGCATGCTGTTCTAGACCTKCCATTCAGAAAGTATCAAAACAACTACCAGTTAAATTTCAGTTCTATTGATTTCACAGAAGAAAAAGSTAGAGATTTYTTTTYYTTTTTTTCAGATATGGTTTCTTTGTCCTTGATTCAAAAATGGTACAGGTTGTTTATACATAGATTGACGTAACTTCTAGAACACAGCTGGCACAAGAAACTTACACTGAGCATGCTGACAGCCAAGTTAATAAAATATGCAAAAGTAACACCATTAGATGACTTAATTTCTTCTCCCTTGCAGCTGTTAATTTTCTGCTCAGCCTATAAYGCCTCTCTTTTTCTAACATCATGTTCATTACATTTCAACACAACYAGCTTGAACCTCCAGGGAACATGCACCTTCTCAACAACATACTGGACCTCAGTAATATTAAAGCTTCYATTTGCTCATTAATAAAATCTTCACTGTCTCTTCAAACTTTGATTGGGAACATTGAGTTTAAAGATTAACATACTTAACCCAGTGTATCATAGAGTCTTGGACCAAGGTACACCCTTGGCTTTATTCCTAAATTCAATATCCAGCAGGACCTGGACAAACCTTTATTCCTAAATTCAATATCCAGCAGGACCACAAGAACCTTATGAAGATCAAAAAGCCCAGCCCAAGTGCAAAATGCTGCACCTGGGTCAGGGCAATCCAATCAGACTGAGAGAAGAACTCATTGAGATCAGCCCTKTGGAGACTGGGAGACCTGGTGGATGAAAAGCTGGACATGACCTGGCAATGTGAGCTTGCAGCCCTGAAGGCCACAAAAAAAAGGTGGACAGGAGGTCATGGAAAGATCCTTCCCCTCTTCTTTGCTTGYATGAAACCTCACCTGGAGTTCTGAATCCAGGCCTAGAGTCCTCAGCACATGGACCTGTTAGAGCACATCCAAAGGAGGAACAAAAAGACAATGAGGGGCTGGAGCACCTCTCCCATGTAGGCAGACTGTGAAACTGGGGTTTTTCAGCCTGGAGAATACTCCAGAGAGAGCTCATTGCAGCCTTCCAGTAATTAAAGGAGGCTTACAGAAAAAGGGAGAGTGACTTTTTACATGGGTAGACAGTGATAGAACAAAGGGAAAGGCTTTAAACTGAAAGAGCAGACAGATCAGTTGTAAAGAAAAAAAATTCTTTTGAAGGTGGTGAGGCCCTGGAACAGGCTGCCCAGAGAAGTTGCAGATGCCCCATCCCTGAAAAAGGCCAAGGCCAGGCTGAATAGGGCTTTGAGCAGCCTGGTCTAGTGGAAGGTGTCCCAAGGCGCCCATGGAAGGGGAGGTGGAACAAGAGGTCCCTTCTAATCTAAGCCATTCTATCATTTACCACGCACTAGCTATCTTTCCTTTGGTTTTCATATCTTCTGTTCTTTACTTGTTACTCCACACAACTGSTACTTCATGTTTCTTCTTGTATGAAGATGACCTGTTAACCTAAAACCAAAGGTTCATGATAAATGCATGGGAAAAATTAGTTGCTCTTCAGCCACACAGGATCATTCTACTGAAAAGCACTGCTGCTCACTTGCACCACCTGCATTGGCACTTGTATCAACAACTACTTGTGTTCCCAAATAAACACCACCTTCTATGCCACAGAGCAGGGTGGCACAGAGTAGCTCTAGGCAACCTCAGTTGTCATTTTACACAAGCAGGCAACAGGAACCACCTTCTTATTGCAGTCACTTACCAGCAATGTCAAAATAAAGCCATGTTGCAAGTTTTATCAATGCTATTCCCTCTGAAAGTTTGCCTTCACTGAACTGACCTTAATCCACAGCTGAAAAGTTTTAYCTGGTACCATCAATTTATGAGGCTGCTTTAAACAAGGAAAAGCACTCCTGAAGTACAAAAAGCTAGGCTGTATTTTAGACTACTACTGAGTGATGGTTTAAGCAGGAGCTTTTCCCACTGGATAAAGCCACTATAGTCTTCAGAATCTGATCACAACTTCTAAAGATTTTTCCCCAATCACAAAATCCATGGGATATTGTGGGGTTGTTTTGCTCTCTTTTCCAATTAAAGCAATAGTGGACAATAATTAAAAGGCAACCCATGTTTTCATTGCTTTTTGAAAGGACTTCACTCACCTTCATCCCCCATTTCAGTCAAAACCAAACACTGGCAAAATGTGTATTCTGTGTGGTTCTGCCAGCAGAATGATAGTTTCTCCCTATGAAAGAGATCATTGCCACACCTCTGCAACTGAGAAAAAGGAAATACACTTGTTTTCATCTAAAACAAAACTGCTGTGCTCTCCTCATCCCATGGAATCTGAGATGCAATGATAAATTTCAGTATTTCAGGAAACAGTAAGACAAACTCGGACATCTGGCAGAAAGGAAGTTTAGACAAAATGAATATTTAACAAAATTCTAGCCTAGAGCAAAAATTCTAGAATCCACTTGTTTTCTAAATCTAAATAATGGTAACTAATCCTATGTAAGTGCCTTATCACACCAGATCACAATGCTCGTGGAAGGTCATGTCCAGATCCAAATTCTTCAACTAAACCCTCCTAATTACCTCCCTCATTTTCATTAGAGGTAACCTTAATATAGAGGAAAGAATGTTATAAGGGATGAAAGCCTTTCACAACTGGGCTAAATTATCTGCTTACAGGTAATAGCTGAATCATTTAAGATTGTATTCTTACTGAGATCTACAGAAAGAAATTCAGAGTTAATTTATCATTACAATGCTGGGCTACATGAAGTGAAAGATAATGGCTTGCAAACACATACAGCTATTTCACTGAAACAGCTGAGGGATTGCTTTTAATTCTGGATGCCAACACATAGTAAACAAGTGAAATTTCATTGACAGGCTTCTCTCTTTTTCCCCCCCTCTTCTAAAAGAGAAAATGGGCATGCTTWCTAATAAAGAAGCAAGTGGGGAAAGGAGATTTTATGCAATCTGTATATTTTATTATGCTTCCATCCATCTCAGAGGTGCCCAAAAATCCCAGATATTGAATACCTTTCATTTGAACTCTGAAATATAAAATTTCATTTCAGTAACAGAAAGAGGAGAGAGACATTTGTTTCAACTAGCTTGCTATGTTGGAACTTGAAGCAAGAGAATACTCCTCTTTGTAGCAAAAAATAAGAGGGAATAACAACCAAGAGACTTCCAGTATTTGATGTGGAACATCCAAAATTGAACATGAAGAATGAGTGATCATTTCAGGGTTAATAATGCATTCCCTCTTAAAAGAAAGAAAAAATAGGAGAGCAAAAAGCACAGTTCAAACTGAGTCCAAAGATGGCAGGTGACAGAAAGCGGTGACCTCAGATGACTGTTCTAGGACCATATCCCAAAATCCAGCACAATTAGCACTAATTAATCAGCAGCCTCAGCAGGAACGCCAGGAATCGAGCAAGCATTGAAAAGCGAAGTCTCCACCTCTCCCCAGAAAGAATGCTTTCTCCAGATCAGAAATCCAGAACACTAGTGAGGAGAAACCAGCACTTTCCCTATAAGCACAGTACTGTGCCATAAATACCGGGCTCATCAGCAACTGAGGAGCATCTATAGATTCAGAGAATCACAAGATTGGAAAAGACCTCAAAGTCCTTCAATTCCAATCACTCATCCTGCACTGCACCATGTCCCTACACAACCCATCTGTACATAAGTTTCAAAATTTCCAGGAATTCCACCACTTTCCTGGGAGTTTGTTCCTATGCCTGACCACCATTGCAGTGAAGAATTTTTTCCTAATATCCAATCTAAATCTCCCCATGCAAAACTAAGGTTGAGCAGCATTTCAGTTTGTTACTTCACTTGCAGCACCTACCATATTTACCACACACCAYAAACCACCAGTATATACAATTACTCTATGACTATGAGGTATTGCTTTCTGTAGTGCAACACAGGATATCAATTATCAAAAACACCACTGACATCTTCCACCCACATTCAATTGCCCTGCTATGCAAGGCTGAGCAAGTGRCTTTTTCTTTGAAGTAAAACCCTCTGCACCAAAGTGTATCCAGAGTGCCCAGCATGAAAACACCACAGGGCAGGCAGAACAAAACACAGRTCTGCAAGCAGTGGATATGAAACAGAAAACTCTCAGGGCAACTTTGCAACATGATGTSTCTTAGCAGTTTGTCTTGATTAAAAACAGAGAGGAGGGAAAAAAGGAGGACAGAACTYTTCCACAGTCTCTGATGAGGAACAGTGACAGGGCATCTTCAAACAGCATTATTTTCTCAGCTACCTAGTGGGTGCAGGTTTTCTAAAAAATAAGCTCAAATGATCTGTCTGAAGAAGACAAGAAAAAGCTGYGAGTTCTCTGGACACAAACTGGTGAAGCACTATGCTGTTCTCGGCAAATACAGCTCCACAACTTCATGAATTTGGGCACAGTAATTAAGCCCTAAGGGAAAGAGGGGGAAAAGATTGCTTCCTGAAAAATAGCAGCAATCAAAAAGCACTATGGCAAAATATTATGGCAAGAGGGTCTCATCCCAAATATTGAYCCAGCTCCTGTAAACATGTGAAGTTCATGGAAGTCAAGCCTCTCCATTAATACCACATTCATGCTTTAATAGAACTATCTCRTATTTTAGATTCATTTTTGCTGCAATAGCAAAATATTTTTAGCTTAAAAATCAGACTTACCTTTAAATAAAGATAAGTGGATTCTAAAAGCATGTCCTGAAATATTTCTCATCTCCTCTCCTTTCCTCCCTTCCCCATTACTACTGAAATGCTACTAAAAAGAAAGCTGTAACCTAGAACCTATCCTAACTTCTGTTAAGCTGCATTTTTCTTGCAATTAGGAATGATTGGTGCAGCACTTAATACTGAAATTCTGAAGCTTTTTGTCCTTTCCCATTTTGTTTTTCCTTCTTCTTTCACCTTAAAGAAACAATTCTATTTCTAGAAAAGCCTGATACATAGAGGACTAGAGAGCACAATGGCTTACAATAATGTATGCATTTAATACACAGTTTTACTTGGCACTGATCCTAATAAGACATACTATAAAACAAAGTGCGTGCATTTAGGTCAGCCCATCACTCAAGAAGTGCAAAACTTTTATGTCCTCTATTTTAGTTCTGAAAATATCATCTGGAAATGCAAAAGTGAGGGGAAGGTGAGATGACAAACTTTTATGCTATCTTAAAATGCCTTGTGATCACAGGCACATAATTCAGATATCCACCAAATCCAGACTGTACTGCACTRCCACCACTGAGGTTAGACTACAGCAAAAGGATTTACAAACGAGTACGTGCTGGGGCTCTACAGCACACTCATAGCAGGCCCAGATTTAGCTCAAAAGTCAGCAGAGTAGTAAGAATTTTTCACATGGGGTAAAATCTTGAAGCTCCTTTTCATAGGAAGTGAGCAACCCACACCTGAAAACTGCTGCCCTATCATTTTGMCTATTTTAGTCTTCACTCATAAGCTAATAGGGCACTAGCACAGAGAATCACAGAAAACCACAAGTTGGAAGGGCTCTGGAGGTCAAACCTCCTGCCAATTCCAGGAAGCAATTTCAGAGCTGGTTCTGCTGCTGAGGGCCTCATCCACTACAACTGTTAATACTGCCAGAGATGGAAACACCACAGCCTCTGTGGGCAGCCCACTCAGAGCTCAGTTACACCTGCTGTGCAGAATTGGTGCCCTTACACCCACTCCCTTACTGAAGCTTATACCCACTSCCTCTTTTCCTTCCACACAGCCCCTCCAAGAAGAGCCTGGCTCCATCTTTTATAGTAACAACTCACCAGGTAGRCAGCGAAAGCAGCTGGAAACCCCTGGAGCCTTCTCTCCTCCAAATTAAATGAAGTCAGCTCCCCTGCTGTTGTACTCCTCTGTCACATGCACCAAGCACTGCACTCTCCCAGTCTCTCACAACCTGTCAGACTGAAGGTCTGAAACCAACCGTGGTATTCTAGACATGACCTCATGAGTGCTAAGTAGAAAAAAAATAAACACTTCTTCCTGTGTCTGGCTGCAATCTCTCTCACACAGCTGGTACCAATGCATCGGTTTACGCCTTCTCAGGTGTAAAAATTTGCTTCGGCTTTTCTATGAGGGTTTTTTTTTTTAAATTTCATGGTGCTCCTTCAGACTATTCCTCCCACTTGGGACCCCAAGGAATGGGAACAGAACTGTTCCTCCACAATATAGTATCATTCACAAACCACCAGAGAGTGCACTTTGTCCTGCCCTGGATTCACAGCAGTGCTAAACATTACTCATCTCTGTTCCAACCCTGGAGGAACACGTGGTCCAGATAGTTGTCTTCCCACCTTTCGGCTCAGGTACTTTGTCCGTGTATCCCTGATTTGGCTATGAGAGACTGTCCCCAAAGTCTTTCCAAAATCATGGTCAGGGAATAGTTCTGCTTTCCCTTTGTACAAAGATACAGCAACGACTTCCACACAGAAAGCAAACAGTTTGGGCGCCTTTTCTAAAATCAATGATGGTTCTTTTATGCTTGGAAATGGCTTACTGAAGGAAGCCATTGCTTGGGACCTTATTAAAATGTTTTCTTTAAGGACTGAGGACACAGGAGTCCTTGGGGAAAGACACTTAGAAAGCTCCTAAATCTCATTATCAAAAGGTCTTTAGAGTAATTTTACCTACAAGTTTCTCTTTGAAATTCTGTTCTTCTACACCTCAACTCCAATCACAACCAGAATCCACATCGGTCTTCATGAAGCAACTTACACTATCCTAGGAAGACTATGGGAGTTCTCAGGATCTCATACCTCRCTGATCTATTAAAGCATGAAAATACCCCTCCAATATCCCATTGATTTTTTTCTTTACCAGATCCCTCCAAAAGGTCAAAGGAAATCAATCGGTAAATAATATACTAACAGTTAACAGCATCTTGCTTACGCAAAGTCCCCAATTGTGCTTGCCCATCACTGATGGAGTGTATACAAAGGTGCAATTTGATACCAATGGAGAACTGAATTTCATTATAGTTATTATATTTTCAACTGGAATTTAATTTCTTGTCCATATTTCTAGTTTTCATATCTTTTGACTCACTGGATAGTCATTTCCCACCTTCACCTATCTCACTTTTTTTAAAGCTATTAAATATTTTCTCCCTTCAGCCTTCCATTGCTTCTCTAGCTGCAGTGTTCATTCTGTAAAAGACCAGAAGCACATCAACTGTCACCTCCCAAGCCTTCCAGATGCCTAACATTTCAAATATTCTCCACCATTTTCCAGCTTTACAACTTTTAATCCAAACTCACAAAAAAACTATTCATTTTAAATGACCATTGTCTGACATGCAATCCCTATTCATGTTCCTTCAAATAAGGTTTATCTTCTGTCACCAAACACCATCAAGGTGCCCTGTTGCCTTTGAGTAGCTGTATGTTTGCTCTGCTCTGCTTACCAAGCACCCAAGTCACATTTCATCCCACTCCTGTGTATACTCTCCCTCAAGAAATCACATTGAAAATCAGTTTTTCTACAAACATTTCCAACACAAACAAACTGTGGGTGTTTGGAGGTGGGGTGGCTATCAGTTACACTGTTCAGTTGTTTTCGAAAATGGTAAAACCTCATCTCCTGAAAGGCTGATCATTAGATAYTGTTTACTACATCTCATTTTTTCAAAATAGCCATTTTGTTTTCATCAATTCACTATAAGCTCATTGTATTTTAGTAGATAATAGCCATTATTATCCAAGGCTCCCTTTAATTATGGCCTACACCCTTCTATAAAGCTTTTTTGTAGATCTAAATCTAGTTAGAATGTCCTTTATACAGCTAGAACCATATCAAGCAGTCTGGACTTAACTTTCTCATCTAAAAARAGAAACTGTCTGCATAATTTAGTAATGCTTTTGACATCACTGCTTCATTTTCCAATCAACAACCTGCTTAATACAGTAGCCTACTTCAGAACATGATTCCAAAATTAACTTTTGTTCTCACTTATGCTTCCAATGAAATACTGCATTGCTGCTCCTCCTCATCCACACTTAGTTATCTGCATTTTATACCTGAATGTGTCAAGTGCCAATGTYTTATTTTCTAAATCAACTCAAAGTCATATAAACATGAAAAGACTTATCTTTGTTGRGTTCATTGGAACAAGGATTAACTCAGACCAACACAGCCTTTTTTGCCCTGCCCCCATGACCTTCATTTTTTGTTTTTTTCAAAATTTCATAGGAGCCTTTGCTTCTACTCTCAAAATTCAACAWAATGTAAATGTCTTTTGGAATGTATCACCAGTACCACAGCAAAAAAAAGGATTTTGGCTGACCCCAGCATTAGCTGTGCTTTTGACTTCCTGCAGTTTTAGAAATTTAACACTAACCATTAAAAAAGCCAGCATAAAATGAGAGGRTTGCACTTTATGCAAGTTATGTATTCTTAAAAAAAAAAATAAATAAAGAACCATGAGATGAGTTTCTGATGGGTTTCATAGCTGAGTAAGTAAAAAACTCACCTAAGGTACCACATGAAGACTCATACTGGATGAGGTTTGAGATTTGACTATTTTATATAGTTAATAGGAARTTAAATATTTATTTTTAAAGCAGATACTTCTCAAGAATAAATAAAAAAATGAGAGACAAAAATRAGAAAATACCCTCTCAGCTATTAAGTATGTTTCTCAGCCTGWCTTCCAATGGATGAATGCTCCAGCCCCTGATTACTAGCAATGTGCTTCAAAAACACCCCAGTCAAATTCCACAAGCTGGACACATACAAGGTAATCATTTAGCTGTCTGCCAGAGATGAACTATTCTTTACCTTCTATCAGCAATGAGCGTAGCTCTCGTCTCTCAGAAAAGAGGTGGCGGTTGTACCTTAAAAATTATTTTTTCTGTTAGAAATTCATCCTAGTCTGAGTTAGTTGGATATAACTAATAGAGTCTTTCTTTAAGGTACAATCRTATTAGCAAGAACACAGAGCAGATGTCAGCCCTGCAATAGTTTTCTGAATCCTCATTGCCAGCATCTAAGTCTGACACAAGAACTTACACAAGAAACAAAGCTGCTGACAACAATAAAGCAAAATTTGTTACATCCTGATAACACAATGYCAAGCGCACACATTTTGCCCTTATATGCCACTAATTTCAGGGTAAAAGAATCAAACAGCAACAAGTGGAAAGGTCTATCCGGCAAAACTCACCTTGCTACAAAGAAATTAGTGAAAGAAAAAGCAGCAACAGAAGAAATATCCTAAGCTTTGGATTTCATGGTTTTCAGCCATGCTGTACTAGGTCAATAAACTGTTTATTTTTGCTTCTGCTTTAAAGAAATTTGAAAAATACAGAGTCTGAACGCTGAGTGCTACTATTAAATGAGGCTGTTAAGAGGAACAATTATGACTTTTCCCGGTACAGATCAATAATAAAGCCTTCCTTCTTCTTTCATAAACAGCACAGTTTAAAACAAACACTGAACTTCAAGAATTTGTCTTAAATATTTCATTGGCCTTCTGTTATGCATCAGAGGACACTTCACATGAAACATTTAGATCTAGTTCATGAAGCAGTACCCTGGATACAATGCACTAATTCATACCCTCTATAGTAAATAGCCTCCCTTCTGCAGATCTGAACTACGTCAGTGTATCCACAGAGTGCACAAGACACGTACAAACTTCTGACATTCCAAAGACARGAGTATACTGGGCACTAAAAGAAATCTTTCCTGACACACTGTCATGGTTGCTTTTAGTATTTCCATACATTTTCTCATCTAAGCATTAACATTTCCATCACCAGACTTTCATCTATCATTGCCTTACATTGACACCTGCTGGAAGTGACTGGGATCGTAAACCATTTCTTTTCTTCCCCTCAATTAGTGTCTGATTTAACTCCAYGAGAACAACAATTCTACTTTCAGTAAACTAAGCACAGACATCTGAAAAAACTAAGCCACGTGACTTTTTAACAAGCAAAAAACAYACAATCTGTACTTTTAAGCAATGTGTAATTCCCAAGGCTATCACTGCATGGGTTCTCAATCAGAAAATTTACTTTAATAACAACCTTTTAGAAGATATTTTCAYTACGCCTTGGGCAGATTTAAACTCAACAAATTAAGTATGCAACCATTTACTAGGCTCTCAGGCTAATTAGCAAATAGTTATTACTGTAAGAGTCACTAAATAGAGGCTTGACAAACATTTTACAAACAGGTTTATACCACAAATATGTCTAAACAGGCAATTATAGTCCAGGTCTTTACATAATAAAAAAAATCTGCCTTATTCACTAAAGAAAACAATTTAATAACAACCGATAGACAAGACAACTGAGGAATGTTTGTTAAAACATCTGGTATGTATACAAACCACTGTTTATCATTCTTCATAATGAAGATACATCCATTAGTACAGCTTGGTAAACTGAAGCCCACTGAAACAGCCATCYGAGGAAAATGGGGTTTTTTTATATGCCAGAACTTAATCTACAAGCTTCACTCTTATGAACCACATCCTGCATGATACTTTTTCCTTACTTTCAACCCCTGCTCTAAGGATGGGATCTCTCTCACCTGATGTAATTTTTATATTCCTCATAACAGAAAGCACATTTCAGATTGAAGCAAAGAGGATGAGTTAAGGTGGCTTTGTTTTATCATCYGAACAAGACTTTGGTTCTCACACATCTTCATCAAAAAACACCGGTTTTAAGTATCATAAGCAGCAAGAGACCCATCAAATTTTATAATTTTGCAAAGTTTCAAAACAGAATGCTTATATTAAAAGTTCAATAATAATACTACAGTAGGACCACCACACAGGCATCAACTGCAGCAGTATTAATTCACAGACTTTTCAGATCAATTTGAAATTTATTACTTTTATTTACTTATTTTCATCTGGTGACTGATCAAACTACTTTTAGAAGTGAATTTTACTGACTATCCTTGATCATCACCATAGTATTAGGGTTCAGAACTATGAAGCCCATGGAAAAAAACAAAACATAAACACTGTSTTCGTGGAAACATAAATAATCAGTCACCAAAATAGGTACCATCAAAAATACCAATAAGAGGTAGCCTATGTCAGTCAATATGCTTTCCCTCCAACTTTTCCTGATTTTTTAATTCAGAAAGAACTCGCTCAGTGAAGTCAGAAATTAATGGCTGCTTATTAGACTGCTGAACTCATCCCTAATTAAAAGTTTCATAAAGCTCAAAAGAAAAATAACACCAGGCATGGAAAAACACAGTTATTCTACAGAATGGGCATACAGGAGTTAAAGAATTACATGTACCAAGAACTAACTCCCATGGAAAAAAAATGGTAGTATTTTACAAAAAAAAAGAAAAAAAAAATTGAACATAATAGTTTCCTTCCAGACACTTAAATGGTGGACAAGAGAGCACTYTTCCAAAAAATTGTATCACTCTGACAAGCACAGGGTTGTTTTGGTTTGTTGTTTTTTTTTGTTTGCATTCTCTAAACAAAACACACACGGAGAGCATTACAGGCTCAAAAACACTAGATAGCCTAGATGATTTTGACACTCATCCCATGCTCACTTTCTTTTCTTTTTATCTCAGAAAGACAACAGAGTTAGCACTGCACACACTCGACATTCAGGGTTTATGTTTCTTACCTTACAAAGCTTCTGGTAACGGGGAGAAGAAACTGCCATCCTCTGTAAACGATGCAACAACACCACAACTTTCTGAAGAGAGGTTCTCACCACAGCCATCATTTTAAGTTTGCCACACTTCTGAAGACACCTCAGAATTTGCATTATAAATGAAGAGCAACTATCATTTCCTCCCGGTCACTGGACAATGATTTGCCAGCTTTCTGAGCATGCTCTCTTCCAGGACTGCTTTTGCAAGCTACAGGCTTTATACGTTTCAAAGGCAAAGAAGATTGATAYAGCATAAGTTTTTCTCCCAAAATAACCCCACAAAACAAATGCAAAAAAATTACAGCCTTCACAGATTCTTCTAATCTGCACTGCTCAGCTCTGCTTTTGCAGAGRGCAAATGAAGTTGAGCAGCCGATCGTCTGCCACCGTTCAGGAGTGCACTAAATAGCCAGAAAAAGGTTATTAATTTAAGCCTGAAAGCTGCAGAAAGAAAATAAAATTCCTTCAGGAAGACAGCTYCAGTGTATCACAACAGTTGTTCTTCTCTAGTAGCTGCTTTCTGTCAGCAGGCTGAGTGCTTGCTCCCTCACTCTGGGAAAGGATGCTCTCGTTCTCAGACTGAACGCAGCTCTGGCAGAGCAGTAGAGTGAGTGAATAACAGATTGTGTTATAAATCTTGAGAGAGGAGCACAGGGATACCTGCCCTAATTATATCAGCCATACGTTAAAGGCTAATAAATCACATAGGTGGTTCTCAAAACTAGATTACCCCCCACAAAAAGAAAAACTGCAGGGGATAAACCTCTTCCTAGAAAAACTCTCTTAAAGCTAATTTAGTCAAAGGGATCTCAAAGGATTCTCACTTGCACCASAAAGTAGGAATTTTTTCACAAGCCATTTCCAATTAAATATTTTCCATAATGACTTTGGACAGGAAGAAATAGCATTTTGACAAAGTAAAAGCATCATCAGTTGCATTATCATCCCCTTCCCTAAGTTATCCTCGAACTCAAAGAGGCAACATAATTTTCATATACTTCCCATGACAAAGCAGAATTATTTAAGCTACCTAAGGATGACAGCAGACGTTCAGGAGCACAGAAGTGTTTTGCTACCAACAAGGCACTCCTAATACAATACAACCAATATACCCCTAGGTGTGGCAAAACCATAGCACAACCAGAGCCAGCTGCTCATTGCTTCCAAAGGTGAAATGTGATTAATCTACCCAAAACTGTATCAGAGCRGCAGCTGTAGCAAACAGGGAGGCCTGAATACAGTAGATAGTGGACACCACTGCAAGTAATCATTTGATTTCATATTTCATATTTCCCCATGAAAAGGTACATACATGTTTCAAGCACATCAATTGGCACAGTATGTAGGCAACAGCTATCCCGACAAGTTCATGTGACCCAAAATAATGCAGAGCTTAAATGGTAGTGTATTATACACCACTTTGCCTCTTCTAAGGCACTTTCCTACTGGGCAGGATGAATGTAAGGTTCAGGTTCTTCACAGAGGACATCAAAAATCCCTTCCCATCCAATTCTGCGAAGACAACCTTTTCATCTTTATTTTTGGGACTGAATCAATGTTTCTACCACCCCTCAAACTCCATTAACCTGTACCTCTGCTTTCTTCTTGATCTGTCTGCAACAGTAACATCATTTTGAGTAAAGGGATATACAGATTCCACTCTGTATATAGAAATCTTACCATCTGTAGTCTCAGTCTTGCCAGATGTGACATCTTTTCTCATTTCCACCACTTATTTGAACTACTCCTCTATTTGCCGTTACTCCTGGCTTACATCCATTGCCACCAGAAGTCTGCTTCTCTAACCTACCAGATCCAGCCTACCATCATTAGCTGACACCTCTCACCAAGTAGCTTTTAATAAAATCTATGAAGCAGCACAACTCCAAAACGGAGGCATTCAGAAATTACTGTGCAAAAGTTCAAACCTCTTCTGTGTAAGACAGAGCCCACAGCCCACACCTTCCTTCTCTCCTTCAGTTCTGCTTTTTATCTTCCCAGTTAATCTACAGGTTTTAATCAAGCAGTTGGACAAACCTGCTACTTACTGACACTACTTACTGGGAATTTTTTTTACAATATAACAAAACTTTCTAATTATTTTGAACACCTTCACATCTGTAGGCACAAGACTTTGCACACATTTGCAAAGTTCTACTTCTGTTTCCAAACATATTTTCTGCATCTTGTTTCAAATTAGTTTTTAGTCTSTTTTAAATCACTGCTAAACATTTTCCAACACAGACTGGAGCATTTTGGCACTAACCTGAAAGGATGGTCCTCTATGATATTTAAATACTGACAGAATGAATTGAAAGGACTGATGATATAATAGTGGATTTCTCCTTTTCAAAAAGATATTGCTACCACACTCAAAGTCTGCATTATTTGCACAGTACTGTTGCTAGCCTCAGATACCACARCGGAAGGCAAAACAAGGCTTCGGTACTCAGCCCATTGACTCCACTGTGAAAACACTTGAGCTGCAGCCAAACAAGCAAGGCCTAAAATGTAATAGAGGACAGCCCTCCCATGCACMGATGCCAGTTTAACAGATGATCCTATTTTGAAAGTGCATAACATGTAAGAATAGCAACAACAACAAATCCATCTTGTTTTGTCTAGGTTCAGCTCATTTCACCTAGAATTKATCCCACCTTAAACTCATAGTAAAGGTCTTAGAGGCAGAGGCATCTTCATACAAAGCAGAGAAGGCTACAAGCCCTGCATTCCTCTTAAATCTATTTAACCACTAACCTTAAAACCAATGCTACTTCATATATTCAATAAAGCACCAAGAGAACAACATCATTATTTTACACCACTCAACAGGGGAAGAAGAGGAATGATCTTTGGTTAATCAGATATTATGCTTAAGAACTTGCAAGGGAGCATTTGACCTTTTGAGGTGCAGCAAGATGTTAGAGCCTCATTTTGTTTTCAGAAGTTCAACAAATATTTGAAAACAAACATTGATTTTGGAGTGTTTGATATGAACATCTTCATTAACATTTAAAGTAAACTGTAGGATGGTAGGGGACAAAGTTCATTCTGGAAGTCATTATGCCATGACAGACACACTCCACTTCCTAGGGCAGCCAGAAAAGGCTTACCATAATACGGAAGGTCATGGGTGAGTTAAGTGGTGAAACTTCATGTGCACATTGTGTAGAAACATACAGTCACAGAAAAAGATGGAYAATATCCAGTACTGGGATGCTGAACAAGGGGACACCAGGACCCAGCACCTCCATCTGCCTTTTCCTTTGTTACAAGCCAGGACAACGTGCACAGCCTGGAGTTGGTTATAGACCTTCTCYATACAGCAGGCAGCCTTGCCCAACAGTTCTCCTCTCACACAACACAACTCAGGCAATTTTGGTGCTTCACAGCCAGCCAACAAATTGTGAAGTAACAGTTTTATCTTGGCATGATTGACTACACAGAATGCAAGGTAATGCATAAATAAGAATGTATACACATAGCACTGCCTTTTGTTGTTAGCTCCCTGGTCCCTGTTTTAGCTCTCACACCTCTACTACATAACAGTAGTTGGGAGTGGTGCCAATAGAAATAATATTCTATTACATAATATTAAGTTCTAGGTATCACCATCACTGACTGGTCTCAGCATTTTACAAAAAGCCACATCTCTACAGATGAGTTACCTGACTGACTAGAATCATCTGAACACAGGTGAGTGACATGMCATCTTCAACAGATACAAGCTTCCACAAAATATTGTGCCTTTCACTATGATTGAGAATAGCTTGCTATCAGATACTTTGAGCAGTCTTGTTTCACTTCAATTCAGCATAGATATGTTCAGATTAACAGCACTAGTAAAAGCAGCATCTTTTTTTTATTATAAGCTGCTCAAACCCACCTAGATCACGGATGACATTAATCCAAACCCAAAGTGCAGGACCTAATAAATGATGCTTAGTTAAATTCCTCAGTCAATTCTCAGATTTTCAGTCTGTGCCCTGTACAAGAAGGAAGGACAGCTGGGGAGCTGCTGGGCAGCAGGAGATGGAGAAGAGGCAATCCAAGCACATCAGCTTCTTGGATTGCAGGAAAAGCAGGAGGAAGGTGGCAGGCAGAAACAGGAGATAGTGCAGCCCAAGAGGGCTTTATTTGGAGGGAAGTATATTAAATTGTCTGGCTGGACAATCAAACAACATGACTTGGTTTAATCAAGCACACGTTTCCTGAATACATCCATCCTCCAAGGATATTTAAGAGCCCTCACTGCCACGGACACAGACAAAAACACGTACTTCAAACCTTAGAAAGACAAATGTGCTTCCTTCATACACCTGACTTCTAAACCACTGTATTTCAGTAAATGCCTTTCAAGAGGCTGCAGCTTTCCCGACACTGGTCGACAGCTTTTCTTCATAACATTTGCCATTGAGAAAAAGGCTGAATAAGAGCAGTATTATTTAGTTTCTCACCTGCATTTGTTTTCTGAGCTCCCTTACGCAGACACTGTCCTGAGCAGTGTCCTCACGCTCGGATGCATCTGCCAGAACATTAACTGTTGTCTCTGCCTCTTGAAGCCACTTGAGGAAGCTCTCCAGATCCTTGTGTGAGGCCTGTACTGTCTTCATCTCTGTCTCCAAGAAATTCTGCCTATCGACAGCTCTGAAAATAAGACAAGTGTCAGAACAYTCCCCCATAATATACAGCATTATATACATCATAATGAAACTACTGAAAGGAAATCTGAAAGATACTTCTAGTAAGAAACTATATATCTGTGCCATTTGTTTTATCATTATTTATATCACTGTTTCTCTTGTTAGTATATCTACAGCTACCCACAAATGTCCTGAACTAGTTACAGATTTCACAGATCTTTTTAAAAAGCCACAAAGAAAAAACTATGTTATTAATTAAAAACCTAGATTCTCCTTTTAGAGTATTGCCATCATCATATGCCACCCCAAATGGTAGAAGTGTTATTCCCATGTTTGAAAGATGAGCTTTTCCCCTTCAACAAAAAACACATKAAGTGGAAGCACTGAGTGCTTGGGGTTTTTTTTTGGTTCCTCTTTTACAGTGAGCAGAAACACCGACATAAATTTGTAACAGTTGTAAATTCGTAAAGTGTTAAGGGATGAAAAGTCAAATATCCGGTTGTCTCTGTTAGTACACTTGACACTACCACTCAAACAAATAGAATAATACACTGCCATCATAATAGTCAAGCTATGCTCAACAAACTTAAAAATCTAAAAAAAGACTGGCAGAATATTGTTCAAATTTCAAATCATCTGAAGGACTTACAACTGAGGCACATACTGAAGTTTGTGTCCATAATGGTATTTTTTTCATATATAATAACATTATAATCCAAACATTTTGTATGATCAGCAACTTCAAACAATTTCCTAGGAAAAAAAAATCACACTATACTCCTCCATAATAGTACTGACTCCTTGTGATTAAATGAAACTCAGATGAGAAACTGTTATAATCMGCAACAATAAAAGCTCTGATTAGCAACATTAATAAAACATAGCAAACTAAATTKCATCCATTTGAGGCTGTTATTCTGCAGCATTACTTTTCTGAAAATCAGGACAAAAGAAACAAGCTGTCCCACACCATCACACTGGAGAGAAACCTGTAACAGAGCTAACAGCTAGAATGCTTCTGTTGGTTAAGCASTAAGTTCAATTTTATTTTCACATCAAGCACTAATTGCATTGTTAGATTTTAGGGGCAAAGTGATATTGAATTTCAAGGCAGACAAGGCCAAAACACTCAGTATTTGGTATTTCCACATTTCTCCAGACAGGCTCAAACTTGTGTCCTCCCATCTACTTCAGCTTTCTTTTGTCCTTGTCATGCKGTGGCAAAAGTACTGTTCAGCAGTATTAAGGAATCACTGTGTCTGGAATTGTGAATTTCAGAGCTAGTTAAAATATTCCTTTTAGAAAAGAAGCAGTGGGTGTTCAGTACCATTCGGGATGACATTTCAAAGCAAGYAGCCTGGTTTACTAGCACATCAGAAAAGACAGATACAAATAAAAGCTGTTTTCTTTCAAGGACTGTGAGAAAATCTCATGCAACCCCAATTCTGCCAAGCTCACATTCCTAAGTTTTAGCATAAACAACTGAATTTTTTAGAGACAATTTGCAAAAAGATAGTGTCGCAATTCCAACTTTAGGAGCTTAGGTCCTATGTCACTTGTTAATAATTGCTTTATCCAAAATAATAGTCTAAGAATCATTCCTGACTTCGTGCCTGCCCAAGTTTAGGCCACTAGTAAATGACCAGGAGAGCAAGAAGCCTTCATTCTTGCTTCTCACTTGCAGCTGGAATCCGTCACCTAGTCTTGAGGAAAAAATAATAAGTAGCATACTCGGGATAACAAGCAGTTTGATAGATATTGGCTAGAGAAGATAATAAACACCAGCTAAAAAATTAGAGCACACCAAAGAACTGTGAGAAAAACACAAAGTAAAAGCAGTTATGAGCTGTAACTTCAAAACCCTCTCCCTCTGCAGGGATTTTCTTTCCTAGCAGGGGACTAAGGCCAAAGGTGGAAGAACAAGAGTGACAACAGGAAGAACAGACTGGTAATAAAGGTGACCTTCAAAGAAAAAGAACAGCCCCAAAGGATGAATCACTAAGTGACCCAGATCTCTAAGTATTGATGTACTAGATGGGAATCGAGGCAACCCKAACTTTGTAGTTAATAACACTCATTGAGGAATATTGTCTTCATCCTAAAGTTTCAATTTCTCAAGCTTTCTGCTTGTTCGAATTTTAAGGAAAGAATGAAATACTATTGCTGCCCCACTGCTGCCATATATTCGAATTAAAGATGAAAAACATCCTTTCACTAAATACATACAAATTCACAATTCATGTTCTAAGGTTAGATGGGTGTTTTTAAAGAGGACATGTATATCAGTAGTGAGCAACCCTTTTACAGAGCGGATGGAAACACTTTCATCCTCTTCTAGTAAAGGCCTCAAACAAACAGAAAATGGAGAATTCTGTGCTACAGACTAGCAATACCCCCATGCTATAAAAACATAGCTGAGATTTTCAAATAACTCTGACACAATCAGAGCAGCTCAAAGAGGATCTGTACATCTTCCAGGATGCAAGAACTACATAGGAGGAGAAGCCAGAGAATTATTTTCAAATGCAGTTAAYAGTGATAGTAGAAAAGTCTATGGAGATTCGATTGGTAAAGACACACTCAAGAAAAAAAGCCATAATTCTGCTATTTAARTTTTCATGGCTCTGTTTCAGGTTGCTGTTCCATCCATTTTTTTCAGTTTTCACATAAAAATTGGCAATACATACAGCAAGTGTGTGATCAACAGAAATTCAGAAACCAACATCTGAGACAGTTCAGAAAGCAACTCTAATCCATTACCAAGGCAGTACAAACACACTGAATGACTATAGTTTCAGCCTAAAGTACAAAAATAGAACAYAAATAGGCACTGGGCAAAGTATCCAATTTACACAATGTCAAGCTGGGGAGCTTCAATCTCTTAACACCAACAGTTTTAAAATAAGCTCCTGCACGTTATATGCCATGGCCACAGTCTTCCTGGTAGTGTTCTGGCACTGTTCAGGACCACAATTCTCCCACATGATATTACTAAGGACCCTTTCCACAACCTCCAAGTAGGTGAACTAGCTGGTAATTTAAAGAATTATGCTCTAAATCATTTGTGCTTATAGAAGCCATAGGGCTACAAGTCCACTCTATGTATAAGCCCTGCATGTCCCGAGATCTGCCACAAAAAGTAAGCCTTGTCACTGGTTTTTCTATTTCTTGCATTTAAAGCAAGTGTAAAAACCTTCATCCAGTTGAAAAGGTGCTTTCAGTGCACACTGTCCCCTTATAATTCTACCATGCTGCTCAGATGGGGTTACACTGAGCAGCTCCACAGAGTTGTCCTYTGCATTCTGCCACCACTAGTTAAAAAACAAAGCAGATCACCTTTCTCAGGCTGCAGACTTCAAACAGTAGCCCCAGTGATAATTGAGGAGCTTCAGTTATACACAACAAAATGCAATAGCTTATTATTCTAGACTTTACGCAGATTCAAAAATAATTAGAGACTTCCAGGCAGTAGCTCTTCTTTCTGGTCACCTTCTCTAAGTAGTGGGCAGTTTCATGCCAGTTCTAGTCACAACATTGCAAATTCTGAATATGAATGAGACTATTACCGAGTTTTAGTCTACTGGCAATGATAATTCAACAAGGAGCTGTTTCCCTTCRTCCTCTAATTAACTAGGAAACAAGCTGCCACATCCAAAGCAAAAAGTGATAGGAGAACCATTTTCCTCCAATGGATAAGATGAATTTCTACTCTGCTTCCTTCATTACCCACTTACTGGGAATAGTCCTGCTGACAAGGACATGGGGATGCTGGTGGATGAGAGGGTGGACATGACCAGTAATGTGCACTGGCAGCTCAGAAAGCCAGATGTATCCTGGGCTGTATCCAAAGCAGCGTGGGCAGCAGAGCAAAGGAGGGGATTCTGCACCTCTGCTACACTCTCGGGAGACCCCACCTGGAACTCTGCATCCAGCTCTGGGATCCCTAGAAAAAGAAGGATGTGGACGTGTTGAACCAGGTCCAGAGGAGGACCACAAAGATAATCTGATGGCTGGAGCACCTTTCCTATGAGGAAAGGCTGAGACAGTTGGAGATGCTCAGCCTGGAGAAGCAAAGGCTCCCAGAGGACCTGACAGCAGCCTTTGAGAGCCTGAAGGGGGCCTTCAAGAAAGATGGAGAGGGACATCTTGCAAAGGCATGTAAGGACAACAGTAATGGCTCTAAACTGAAAGAAGGCCTATTTAGATTAGATATTAGGAAAAAAATTCATCACTGTAAGGGGTAGTGAAGAACTAGAGCAGAAGAAGCTGTGAATGCCCCATACCTGTAAGTGTCCAAGGTCAGATTGAATGGGGCTTTGAGAAATATGGTCCAGCAGACTACAACGTGCCCCTGGCAAGGAGGTTGGAACTGGATGATCTTTAAGGTCCCTTCCAATTCAAATCATTCTATAATTCCACAGTTTCTGTAAGGTTCTCCTCCTCTCACTCCTCAAGAGACAACATCAGCTCSATAAGCTTTACTAAGTAGGCTTTTCATTCCTTTGACTGACATCCCATTCTTCCAAAGGCAGCTCCTTATTTCACATGCACATATATACACATAGACTTTAGCTGTCATCTCTACATATTGAGGGATTAACTTTGTCTTCTCTCCCTCTAACCACAATGCACACAGTATTTTAGATCTCAGAGTCAGACACTATTCTAAAGGTTAATTGCCTGTCAATACCAAACACTAAAAAGCATTTCTGCAGAAATTAGATTGCCCTGCAAGAAAAAAAATAYGCATAGGAAAATACCATATTTTCATTAATACATATCAGCAGATACATCTTAAATAGAGGATGAATAAAAAGGAGTTTCAATTAAATCTCAGTTCCTATAGCTCAAGAATTTTCTAGATGGGAGTACTAGAAGGATTGCACTCCAGCACCCAAAGCAGAGCTCCATTCAGTGGAAGTTTCAATTAGATGAAAAGCCGTAATGAATTAATGCATGGGAAGATGAAGCTGAACATGTAAATTCTTACCAAAAAAAGTACAATAATTACAAATACATAAATCATACCAGCAATAAAGAACAAGACAGAAACTTTCAAAGACACATAGAGAATAATAGCCAGAGGAAAGCCTGAAACCAAACATGAGAAATCCCTTTTTTTTCTGCTTAAAAAAAATACCACATAAATGGTAAGTCATACAGAAGCTTTCCATTGTAAACTGTAGGAATTTCAGTAATCAAAAGASTTTGGCTTTAATTGACTAATTACCCACAGCAGTCCTAAATGCTGCACTAAAGCACAGACTACAGTATGCATGTATACACAGAATGCAAGTTTAAGATGCCAGCTGCTACAGACAGAGTGAAACCTTGTAATTACCTTTGGTTCAGATTAACCCAGCAAGTGTTCATTTGGTCAGTGGTTTCCTTCACCTTTCTTGAGTCATCATCACGATACTCTCGAAGTAGTTTATTAGAGAGATCATTGAATGCTGCTACTGTGATGTCACCTCTATGCAAATCCTGGACTAACAGCTAAAAAGAAATACCAGAATGAGACMGATTAAAAACAAAATCAGACTATTTCTCATATTATGCATTTTATTGTATTATAAACCCCTCATTTCYTCCTCTTTTCTAAAAAGCAAAATGTGCACATTTTTCATCTAGAAGTAAAATCATAAAGAGAAAATCTACAGATATTAAGTGTCCTGATAATGAACTAATCAAAACACAAATAGGTGAGAAAAAGTTGTATTTGCCAGAGCCACTAAAGGTTAGAGAAATCCTTTTTATATTCTATTGACAGCAGAAATAAAAAACACTTCTATGTTTTGAGTAGCATGAATAAGTTTGAATTATGATAACAGCAATATAAGCAGCATCTAAAAACCGACATATATTAAATGTGCAGTATGAGAATTTCATTTCATTCTTTGGGACTCTTTGGTTTTGGGTTTTTTTGTTTAAAATTAGGAAAATGCATTAGAAGCATTTGTTTATTKTGGCAGGATATTTATAATGTGCCTTGACTTTAAAGAATCTGAACTAAGGAGTATTTCTAAATGAAAAAATAATATTTGCATAAATATWTACACACACACATATATATATATATCAGTTGCATATTATAGCCTCTGTAACTTTCTGTTCRGGCATGGTCCKGCTTTCACTTGAGAAAACAAAGTGGATCTAAYAGTCCATTTCTATTTCCCTGCACATGTAAGAGACACTAGTCAGATAGTTGTGAAAAGCACACAGCTTTACTGTGCACTTGAACAGCTATGGATTGCTAAGCAACTCTCACAATCATAYTCCCTGCCTCTTTCCATACCCAGCTGCATCCCTACATTGCCCTTTCATGAATATGTGTATATTTATGCACATACTTTTTGAATCTGTGTTATAGTCCTGTTCTAAATACTGCACTGATAAGAGCCTCTCCTCACTGCTTTGTGTCTTTAGTTCTCATACTGTGCCACCTACAGCCTGCCCTTTTCCTGACAGCCACCAGGACAAAGGACACCAGACTTACAGATTTATCGCAGCATGCTTGCCACGGTATAAAAAGCATCAAAGATTGCATGGAATCCAAAAAATGATAAGCATTGGATRTAGCAGGCACCCATCAGAAGTGAAATTCAGGAGAATTCAGGAGGATTCAGGAGGATTTTAGTCCATTCTTAGACTTCATAAACTACTGTTAAATATTTCCATGAAGCCAATTCTGTGGCAGTATCATTAGACTTTAAATGGTCTGGGGTTCAAGCTTTTTGCATAATATATTTTTTTTGATACTACATTATCCTCATTTTAGCTAAGCTTTCAAAGACACACATGCACATGTGTCACCTGTTTACCTCCCGGGATGCGATTCTCAGGAAGTCTGATATATTGAAAAATATAGACAATTAAAAAAATATCGTGCCCAGAAAGAGACAGAAAATAATACAACTAAATTGCACATTCTCTCATCAATTGAATCCAGTAGCATTACACAGACTGAGGAATCTGGTATGAAAAAAAGAAGCATTAGTGGTCTTACCTTAGTCTCTGCAATCTGTTTGGGAAGTGCCTCTTTTGGGGCCTGCAGGAGCATTCGCAGACGGATCTCGCACTGCTCCATGAGGTGCTCCATTTCCTGCCTCTGCTCATGCCACTGCAGGCTGTCTGCCAGCATGTACTTGAGCTGCTGCTGCCGCACCTCCACGCTGTGCTGGGTATTGTCCCACTGGTTCTTCAGCTTCTCCACTGGGCAGGACAAAACAGAATGTGACAAATATGAGGCAAGTGAACAAGTAGCCATAACTACCACATAATTTTCAGGAGAAAAAGCAATAATAAAACTYGTTCTCAAATACAGTACTCTCCATATTCAGTGTTTTAATTCCCCATGTAGTTGACATATTCACAGAAGCAAATGAAAAATTCAGGTGTTTGGCTTCCTCTTGTTTAAGCAGGTCAGCATAGAAGTAACAACTATTATTTCTGGAATATTTCAAAGGCATTATTTASAGTAAACACACGTGGGAAGCTGCACTGCAAAGATATGCCAGCAGTAGGGCTCCAAGGAGTACAATTTTAGGGTGATTTTAGGTTGATAGGACCTGCAAGTCACCTTTGTGCATCTGTAACTTAAACCGGTGCAAATTAATTAATTAATTAATACTGTTTAGATAGCTTGTACAAAGCAAACTAAGCATTCCAGAACACTGTGTGTTAAAGGCTCTCTCATGGCACKTGCACTACAATTTTGGCCAACGTTTTTTAGAAACACTCCAGTAACAACCTACTTTGACACTTTAATTCTACCACAGGTTTCTACAGACTTAAGTAGATTACACAGCAGAACAGCTAAGTTATTGATCACACCCCACTTCCTTCAAGTATTCCATTCCTCTTTCAATAAATAGCTACACTAGATGATGGATAAACACACTTAACCTTTAATAAACAAGGAGTGAAAAAAACATAAGAGCCTAGAACAAAAAATAGTGCACTACAAAATCTGGTTTTGGAAAGAAATGCATAGCAGCATACCCTTTCCTGAATTCTTACAGATCATTTAAAGAAAGTGCATTACTTGAAAGTCTGCAGAGGCAGAAACAGGTTTCTCTACTACCTGTCATGATAGTTATAAGGAACAAATTATATCACTAAAGAACGTGGCAAAAAAAGTGAATACAAAAAAAATAAAACCAAAAAAACTAAGCTGGACTTCTTGAGTATCTCTCTACTCTTTTATTAGAAAATTAACACGCTTGACACTCAAGTCATTTCAATTTTCCATGAAGCAAAAATGCCAAAGATTGTCCTTAAATTGAAACCGCTTAAGTGAACTTTACATTTTTTTAAACCTTTTGCAATTATACAAAGCCATTGTGCTTCATCTGCTTGAGACAATCTGTTAACACATTCAACAATATTCTGTTTAGTTCCATAAACCTCTCAGAGACTGTGGCAGCAAAGCCCAACTATCAGAGTAAATATTACTCCACCATGCTGGTGGACAAACCTAACATTTTGTGCAATATGGACTCACCCATTTCAAACCASAAGAGGCTTGTGGACTGATTTTCAAGTACAGACATTTGATGTCTACATAGTATTATTATCATTATAGAATGAAGACTTATTTATATACTTTTTCTTATTAATGGACAGGTTAACCTTACTCTCTACACTGCTGACATATTTATCCTTTTTTCTGTCTCCAGCAAAACAGGACAGAAAAATAGTGAAACTCCTGGTAGCCTCAGGATTCAGAGGGTTCMAGAGGTAAGTTCCTAGAGAAAGTTGTCATGGACACCAGTGATATCACAGGCAGGAGGATAGGAAACAATTCCTGAYGAGACCATTTTTTCAATTCCCAATGTCCATGAAGCAATTTGGGTGGAAGTCCCAGAGAAGGCAACTTTTCTCTGTTTCTCTGCTCCTATCCATTTGAGTAATTACACTCCATTTAACCACACACAGAAGTTTACAGGACATGGGTATATTCTGATATATATTTGGTGTCTATAYATACTCAGTGTTTAAACAATGAGGTGCATAAAGCAGTCCCGAGCTTCACTTTTCTTTGAAGTGCAAACTTTTCTTAACAAATGTCAGTAGCAACAAAATCTTCTATTTTTACCAACAGGCAGAAAATCTTTACATACATCTAAAGAATCTACATATCTAAAAGATCTGGAAGCTTAATCCATGGCACCATATACAATTTCCCTTTTCCCACCTTCGATGGGCATGACTATAGGGGAACTCAAACTTTCAACATACACCCTTTATTGCTTTTTCAGCTTTTCTGAAGAATCAAAGATGCTTTGTGAGTGACCCAATGCTCCTCTGTTGACTGATTCCCATAGACTACACTCTCCCCCAAGTTTCYACCTGATCCCTAGTTCTGAGTGATTGAAAATCTAAGTTGCTTTTTTGATTCTTACTCCCACCCTTACCAATTCATACTCTGTGAACCTCAGACAGCAGATGCCATTTTATCAGACTCCCAGAAAAACCACCCATCTGTAGGCTTTCTGTCTGAGCCCATCATCTCCACTGWGTCTTATGGAGAACAAAGAAATTCATGTACGTATAGTAAAGGAAAACCACATTACAGAGGAAAAAACAAAAAAATTTCTCTTTCCATTTTTACTTCTAACTATGGTATTCCCTGCTGCRTGAATTTTCTAATCTTAGCAACCAGCAAAGCTTAAGACTTCAAAAAACAGATTGTCCATTAGTTTCAAATTGTGACATTGTACATTTCTTAAGTACCAGTAAAAAAAAATTTCAAAGGGAGTGGGGGCCTTTAAATTGGAAATTATATTTTCAAGTACATGGCAGTGACTTAAAATCTCTACTCTCAGTCAAGGACTTTCAAAATACACACACAAAGTCACTGTCCTAAACCAATAGATTCATGCTCTTCCCTGTCCAGTGGCTCACAATTTGACAAAAATAAAGATATATGATTAGCTCCTTTTCTCAATAAATAAAATCYTCATCCCTCGGTCTGTGGCTGTGAAGCAAGTCAGATTCTTTACAACATATTTTGAAATTCCAGTGAAAATATTTACCTTTGTACTTGAAAAAATGGCCAGTAAAAAAAAAAACAAGCRCCAATTCTTGTTGGAGGAATTTTCATTAGACTGTTTAAGTGAAAGTCACTTAACAGCCAAGTTTTCATTTCTTTTTTTCAAGGAAGACAACTTCAGCTAGGCCCAATTGAGAATTTAAGCAAAAGATATGAAGATTTTTTACTGCCATGGAAACAATGGATTTTCAAACACAGGATGGAGAAACTTACTTTTTTCTGTGATCTCTGTCCTAATGTCCRAACTGGAAGTTTTATTTTTCAAATTCTGAGCCAATGTAAAAACAGAATCAAGCTGAGGGTGCCGATGGTCCATATCTGCATTGGTTATCTGTCGAGAATTAAGATATGATTTTTAAGTCCAAAAGTAGAAATTAGTTAAATTCATCTGTATTATTTGTAGGTAAAAAAAAAACACAAAAGTGTCTCCAAAAGTATATGGCTAGYGCCATCATAAATGTAACCTTTGAATTATCACAGTATTATAGCACTGCTTAAAAAAACTAAAATACTGTAAACTACATTTACATGATATCCAGTGGTGAAGGTTAACCYGTACAACACAGTCGTTGCACAATGTTTTCCAATATCTTTCACTATTCCATAACTTATTTTTCTCCTAACCAAGCTGCCATTGTTTATATGTATCAGAAGCAACAATGGTACAGGTGGAAAGTGAAGGAAAATAACTGTAAGGAGCAATCAGACTATCTAATGTGTAAAACCCACAGTTCTCTCACTATGGCAATGTACCAGCAGCCCATATTACAAATATCATAGAGTTAAAAGGTAGTGTTTCCAAAGCTAATGTACATCATGTTATTCTTTCAAATTCCAGACTATGTTAGACACTCACAGTAACAGTGCAGCACTCATTTAGCCTACAGCTTTTACTCTACAGTTAGTCACTAAAAGTTACTTAATTAAMATCAAGTCAAATGAAATGAACCTTTAACAGCTGCATACATCTCAAAATACTGCCCTTGGTCATGGTTCAACATAGTGTGAGCTGTCAGCAGGATGAAATATTTACATCAGAAGCATTTATGTTACAACTTTTAATCCTCTTAGYATGTTCCTGGAAATCTGTTTAGTCTAACTACAGCAAGCAAACCTCATCAGAAACCAGTAAAGAGTGAATCAAAGGTCACCCAGCAAGCAAACACGAAGCTGCTTTAAAGTCTTCAGCATGAGTTAACTAGACAATCCCMAAAAGATGTCACTTGCAGGAGGTATTCTCGATTTTCTTTCTTTTAACCAAAAACAACCAAAAAAACAAAACAAAACCAAAAAAAAAACCCCAAAACAGAGCGACACAAGAACTAACAGGAAATGGCCCTGAAGGAGAGAGGAGTGTAGTAACAGCATTTAAAGTGTAACTTTCATGTTAGCATTTATTAGCAGTCAGAGTTTTTACATGTTATTTTTAAACACATTACTGCTTTTAAKTTCCCTACTGAATGTAAGACCTATTGAAGTGTGAGACAATTTTCTACCAGCCTTCACAAAAACACATACTTTCATTCGTGCAATAGTCCGATTGATCTCTTCAGTATTTCCCACAGTGACTATGTTTGACTTGAGCATCTGGTCAATCAATACCAGCCAGTCAGCCAGCTCAGTTCTAGTTTTGTCCAGATCAGCAGGTGCAGAAAGTTCCAAAGCCTGCTGAGTCTGAACAGGAATTTCCAATGAAGAAGATGCTAGCACCACCTTTTGGATATCTGAAACAGAGTGTGGGGGTTCTGTTAAACAAAAAAGTAGTCATGGCCACACAAGCAGTTCTCRGAATTACAGGGATATTTTTGTAAATCCTATAAATATGCAACAGCGTCTACAGAGAAAAGCACATCAAAAGTTCTATTTTAACAACCAGAAGCTAAGTAACCAGAAATTCCTTTTGCACCTTTAAGGCTGCTATGTATTTTCACAGGATGCTGAAAAGACTCACCCAAATGATTCAGACTAAATTCAAAATAAATAAGACAAAAACTTACAAAGACAAAATTACATTAAATCTAATGTAATTAAGCTAAATGCTCTTTGACACAAAAGAGAACTSACCCTTTTTAAGTATAAAAACCAAYACTTTTGTTTAAGATAAATAKCTAAAATTGCCTTCCTCAGYYTTCTATTACATAGCAAAAAGATCTATTCCATTCTTGGCTCAGTCACATCCTTTACATCTTTTTAACCTGACACAACAAAGAAGTGAGGGATGAGCTGAATGAACAGTAAGATTCACTCCAGAAGTTGTGTTCTAGTTCCAAGAATCTTTAGGTTACATCAAGATGACAGGAGCATTGCTTAACAAACACCTTGTATGAAAGGAGAACAAGATGAATTCAAGGTTTTAAAAGGATTAAACAGAAATTCGTTTGCCTCTTTTAAATTTTGTTCACTGCTGCTGAATTTWAAAAAAAAATAAAGTTAATTCACTGAAGTCTGAGTTGCAAATTCTTTCAGGCAAGGGCTGTCTTTTTTACCTAATTTTCCAAAAGGGAGACCTGGGCAATTTGTTTACAATCTGTATCTGCCAAACTGCCTCCAACAATTTGAAAATAAGATCAGTGTCAGTGTCTGATACAACAACATGTATTTAGACAGCTTTCCCCAAGAGATTCAGGAGGATAAGTATCCAGCAGATAAAGGAGACCCACCTGTATCTCTAACTGAGCCAAAAGAAGCAGTATGGCCTTTATTTATAGGACTGCAAAAAATCTGCATGCAGGAGATRCTTTACAGATAATCAACTGTATGGAAAGCTTCTAGTGGATCTTAATTAGTCAAAGGCAAGACCACAAATCCACAGGAAACCAGACTGTCACAAACACAGCAATTTTGATTTTTACGCGGTACCTAAGAGGAGGACTAAGATTTACTAAAACATTTCTCCATTTCAAAACTCTTAGAGGAGCTCCAGAAGACTCCCCCAAGTCCTGAACAACTGAGTGACTTCTTCCCTACCCAAACATTCSCTCTCTCCCATAGCAATGTGAAGGTAGCCTTAAGTACAGCACAATGGTTCAACATTTGTTATTTATATTTGTCTAAGTTCATAGAGTTGTTTTCTTTTTTTTTAATTAATTTTGACTGCAAACAGGATTAAACTCAAAACAATTAAGCAGAACAGAAGGGCTGATTACTTACCAGAAGGCTTTGTCTTTGTAACAAGACGGGACTGCCCAACAAATGCCTCTAATTCCCTCATTTTATCAGGCACTTCTCTGCACACCTACAGCCGAGTAGAGAGAAATAAAAAATTACACTACCTATATTAATGGAAAAAAAGTACTCTCTTTTTGGAAAACAAAATATATCTGAGGCATGGAATTGAATATTTCAATTATTTTTTTAAGGTATCCTTTAAAAAACAATAAATATTTCAAGAGGTACTAAAGTGTTTTTTCAATACATCTCAGCATCATACTTAAAATATTGAAAAGAAACAAATGAATTGTTATAGACAGGTCGTTTACATGTTTTTTACTGTCTAAGCACCAGAGCTATAACTCATTATTTGAAAATAATTTGAATAAAAGATGACACAAAGCATGATTTGTTGTCAGTCACACAAAAGTAGAGAAATAGGGAATTAATTGAAAAAGGAAAAAATGTTACAACTCTATTGTAGTGAAAACAAATTGGCYTGTTTTCTTTTTAAAAGTTTTTAAAAGGCAGGGATGGAAATGTAGCATACAAAGTAGAGACAGAATCCCCATTTTCATGGCTGAGTTGGTAAGAGCACATCTTTTTTCTTTCCCTGAACTATCAAAAAGCTCCTTTCCCCAATAAATTCTTACCTCTGTGATTCATAAAATAATCTCAAATAATCTAATGATCTCCAGGCTTTGATTGGAAAAAAAAAAAATCTTGTTTTACTCCAACCAGTTTTGCCAATGACACTGAACACAGTTTTCAATTTACAGCAGTTATGCTTAAGAATCCCAGACACACTTAATAAGATTTCTTCACTAAGCTTTACCGCAGCTCCATTTGTTTTCCTCTTAACTGCCAGAAGCATTCAACTTTCCTATACAGCAAAGATTTATCCTAACTCTCAATTTCAAGTTAAWACATGACTGTATGATTGATAAAAGCAAAATGTTTTTGATCTAGTTGATACTTTTGTTCCATCTTTTTAAAAGAGCCAATGCAAAAGAAAAAAAAACACAACAGGATTACCTAAGCTAACCAAAATAACTCAATCTGATGGAAAAATGTCAATCAGTATTTTCATGTGTAAATACTTTGGGGTGCATTTCCTAAGCATGCTTGCATGGTTYCCAAGTCATTTTATGTACACACCATGTCACAGATACATGAAAAGGAAAACAACCCCTGTATTTTCAACCTCAGGTCCCTAATGCTGAGGAAATGCACACCTTATTCCACCTCACATTGAGGGACTGCAGGCAATCAGAAAGTTTGTTTTTTTCCATGAGATCAACATTTTTATCCAACAGCACATCAGGTTCAGTTCTGTTCAGCCATTCCAGTTTGTCACCCAGTACTTCCATCTCTTCTCTTAAAACCTAAAATGGACAGAAGAGTTTTAGAATGAAACTTAATGCACACATGTTTAAGTAAAGGAGGGAGAAACCCATCTTTTACCTCCAATATTAGGCATTTCCCTGAACACAAACAGAAAAGCTTCTATTTTGATATCTGTACTTGATMCACAAATTATTGAAACATTTACTCAACTACCAACATTTACTGTTAACAGGAAAAAATCACACAAAACTTCAAACAGATAACTTCACAAGGTACAGCCTCACATCATGCACACTGATCCTCATCTGACAAGATGCTTCTGTTGSATCAAATCTGGACATACCACATGTAAACAAAAGGCAACACATTGTCAATTGTTTCTTGCATCCATTCAAACATGACATGCTTTATATAAGCACATGCTACATCATTAAAAAGTACTTTACTCTTAAGGTATGGTCTAAAAGTATTGAAAAACTAAACATAACCTCAAAACTTCATTTTGATCAACCATCCACAGCTTTCTTTGCCTTTTAACCTGAAAGTCTAAGTAAGAACCTGAAAAAACCCAAAAAGCTTATGGCTGTATTCCCAAGAAATTTAAATCARTTGTACTTTCATTTGCCCACAGTCCAGAAGCAGATGGAATAGGTATCGAAATTTTTGTTTTTAAAACATAAGAATAAAAAATTACAATAGCAAGTACACATCATATTTATCCAGCCCAATATCTGTACTAACCTCTGTTATACAAGTATCGTATGGTGGGTATATGTAGGTGGGCATTGTAGAGGGACAGGAACACAGGCCTGGATGGGAGGCCCCTGAACAGAGTACCCTGCACTAGACCAAGCACTTTCCTAAGTTGTCAAGGGTCAAGGGTTATTTTTTAAAACACTTTATAAASCTTGTTAATTGGGAGTTGTTCCAGAAGACCTACTTAGAAATCTCCTTCTCATTCCCGCACTGCATTTATTCCTGATTGATCAGTTAGCATCAGTAATTCCCATTTGTCTAATGCCAGCCTTATAATAACTCACCTTCCCTACACCTTGTTATTCTCATYATCATAAACCTTCTCATTGTTCTTTATGTGACTAGACAAAAGGACTCAAACTCTAGCCAGCCCAGCAATATCACTCAGTAAATGTACTACTGCAAACTTAACTTTCCATTTATATACATAACCAAAATCAAAAACATTCCTGCTTCCACAGGGTCAAATTGGTACTTAAYTCCCTAGCAGTGTTTCCCTACCAAATTCTACTATTTCCCCTCTTGTTCCAATTCCATCTTTCACTTCTGGCATTTATGTTAAGGTAAATGACAAGAAAATTTACACTTTGATGACAGCCAGGCAGGAAATACTCAACTGACAAGAGTCAATTAGTTTAGGAAAACTGCAACTACTTTACATCGTTTATACAYCCTTGTTCAAAACTTCCCACCTAGATGGTGTCCAACAGAAGTTGGGGCTTTTGTGGGATGTTTTGTTGCCCTTTTTAAAATTACTGATTTTTAAAAAGTGAGCGAAAGCATTAGTAGACCTGACTATTCCCCTCGTTCTTTCAGAATTTCAGAAACAKTCTCTTTCACACTTCCTACAAAGCAAAGATGTTTTGTTGTCAAGGACAGACACAAAATAAACAGGAAAAATACACACATATGCACACAACTTATTTGAAATGGCCAAAATCCTTACAGTTTAAAAAGAAGCTTAAATAAAATCTTATGCACACAGGAAAGTATTACAACTGCCCAGTAAATGGGACAATGGTGCTTACTTACCATCTCAGGTTATCCCCTTTTTGTGATATTATTATTTGGCAATTATAAAACTGACACATAAAACTCTCTAGTGAAATTATCCATACTAATTTTTTTCAGTAGTATCTATTKCCTACTTTCTCATACACAGACACCATCTTCTGGCTACATAACAGTTACCAACCCAACTTCATTTTGAGGCTCATCTTGTCTGTGTAAGCAATCCTACAAAAGTGTCACACACAATCATAATATTTCTTTGGCCATTTACAGGGTGAAAATTCCCCTCCTCTGAAGCCATGTCCTGACACTTTAAACAAGACATACAGATAGATACACACACACACAAATCGATCTTGCCTGTAATTCCTGTAGGTTTTCTTCATGGTTGAATGTAAATCTTGTGTCCAGAGCATTTTCTACATTTTCTAACCAACAACGCAGCTCATCAAGCTTCTTTCTGTACTCTATCAGCTGTTGATTCTCTCCTTTTAGCCTTAAAAAGTGAAACAAAAAGTCCAGCACATCAGTCCTACATTATTTCTGACACCAAGTGTTTTTCAGTGCTTGGAGCATTTTAAAGGATCCATTTTTATTGCCAAAAGATTCGACCCTCATCAGTAAAATGCAAGATATTTGCAAATAAATACTACTGTCTTAAAAACAGACCAATTTGAGTTCCAAAGTCACAAAACAGACTTCTAAAAGACAGCAGAAAACATTAAATGTGGATGATAGTAATGACAACACCTTCAAGTCTAATCATTGTAAGTCACTATAAGGCCACTGACTTTTTCCCTTGAAGGTTTTAGGGACATTTATACTACTTTCACTGTGACACAAAGCTTTAATGAAACTTGTCACACTAAATAATTAATCAAGATCCTATTACATTTCTAAATGTATCAGGAGATGTTAAAAACAYGTAATTACCTAAAGATCTCACTTTACAGTATTGGGAAAATTCAAGAACAATACAAGTTGTTTCAATTAGYATCTCTGTCAATGACAAAATATAATTTAACATAATATACTTACAGTTCAGCTTCAACCAGAGAAAGTAGCTGAGCAATTCTCCCTAAAATGTCTGGCTTTTTCAAGGAATTATTTTAAAAACAAAGGAAAATTGTAAGAAAAGTAGATTTGTGGTTGTCATTTTGTGATCTGTACTAAACAAAGACTTACTAAGAAGTCAATTGCAGGTGGATTTATGAGAAATTTTTCTAGAAAACGGTTCACAGAAGAGCTCTGAATGTTAGGAAAAATCAGATTAATGAATTCTTATAAATTAAATGCTCCTTATTCCATCTGGTCAGACATCCAAATATTTTATTAACTTATTACCTCTGTTGTCTATCCATGACCTCTGCAGTGATTGCTTTCCAGCGTCTATTCAATCCTGCCAGTTTCTCCTGTAGGAAGCTCCCATCTGTAGCAGACAGTTTCTGTATGATCCCTTCCCCAGTTCTGTTCAATGCTGAAACACTGGTCTGATGGCTGCTGACTCCCTCTTCAAGTTCCTGTCAGAAACATAAAAGCCACACAGAATTTAATTACTGACCTAAAGCGACTTTGATCTGGCTGACGACATGCAGGATGAATCCTGGGTGAATACTATTTTACTAAAACAGGCACTTAAAACTATCTTACCTAAAAATGCATGCTGCTGATAAAGTTAGTCATGTTGTCATTGAATCTAATTCAATTTTCTGAAGAATTCATTTCACAAGAATTCATTTAAGGCATCAGTGTTAAAATCTACACTTGCATTTTATTCCTTTTTTCTTAATGTACAGCACTTTCTACTGTTTCTAACAGATGGTATGACTTTTAACCAGTAATTTTCATTACCTATACCCCAGAGATTTTTTTAACTTCAGAGTATTTTACCTAGGATAATTACAGCAGTGCTGCCTAGTTCCACACACCACAGAAAATCCATGAAGCTAAAGAAAATCAGAAGGTGTCAGGATTAAATCTTCAAACATCCCCAGCCACCACAAAAATCTCACACTGTTAGCAAAAATTTCAAATTTCTTTGCAACTAGATTAGGGCTAAGATGATTCAAGAAACAGAAGTGAAATGCCCCAGATGACAATTTCAAGCAGCAACATGGATAAAGCACAAGTGCTGTCGTAGAGCTTACTTTTCTTTCACAACACCTGACACTTGGGTAACAAATCTTCTCAAAAGAAAAAAAAATCTGATCCTTTAAGTTATGCATTCTTCTCCTTGTTCAAAAGGAAGTTAAATAACTAAAAAGGCAGGAGGGAACTAAGTTGCAGACCCCAAATCTGAAAAAAATCAAATGTAAGACCCCTGTAAGTGGAACCTTCTCTTTCTCTAGATTGCCTATATTAGGCAGTATCTTCAAAAGTCATTTGTTTAAATAAACAATTTGCTAAGTAATAACTGATCTTGAGATTCATTTATTAAATTACAAATCAAAAGTAAGTGAAATAATATACTGATTTTTTTTACCTGATTAGCATATTTAATGAAGCTGTAACAATTTATCAACTGACACATATCTTACCAACATTTGAACTACCAAATTATCTCAAATCCATCCATGGTAAGAATGATCAGGAAACCCCATACTATATGCAGGAGTTCAACTTTTCCCCAAGAACAAATTTTAAACTGCAACCAAAATAGATATGTTAAGTGTTACTGCTTTTTGAAGTGTAATTGCACAGCCTCACTGCAAATCCATATGTCTATCTATAAAACTACTATTTCAGACAAAAATCTAGACTTTTTCCAACTTGCTCATTTTCTGCCCAAATCACACATACCTGCTGATGCAGCCCAGCTGTCTGCAGCTCCAGGCTRCCATCTGGCCCACGGGCATCGGCCAGCAACACTTCAGCCTCCGTTATCCAATGGGAGAGATCATTGAGATCACAGTGGAACTGCCTCCATGCCTCAATCGCTCTATCAAAGCAACTGTTGCAAAAYAAAGGTTAGAAAAATTATCCAAACCATTTCAGTTAAAAGGCTCAGAATCCCACTCCTTGCAGAACAGAAAGACTAACACACAGCTTGGTTAACCAAGTCCTAGTTCTGAAGGCATCTGCCCCAGTAGCAGTGGGTGAAAGCCAACAGCACAGACTGTAATTAACTTCCAGCTAAAGGAAGTAAGGGCARACCTAAGCAAACTTTTGTTTCTATCGCTTAAAAATAAAGATTGATTAGTTACATGAAATTGGTCTGCAGAACTCTTTTCTCCTTTATCATGAAACAGTTCAGCTATCAGACAGGGTGAAACATGAAATATGATTAATTGCTCCATTTTTTTTTTCTCCTTCGTAACCTATGGGGTGCTGGTGCCCAAAATTTATTAAGTGAAGGTGATTTTGATTATACAGATTATATATTTGATTATATAGTATTACCAGTGAGCACGCGTGAGTAGGTCCTACACAATTTAATCACACAATAATTTACCAGATATTTCATTGTCATCATCTTTGCAGCCTCAGATTAATGTGTCACTTAACTTGAAGGGCAACATGTTCTAGCATGGAACAGGCAGAATTATCACAGTAATAAAAGTTGTTTTTTAATAAAATCAGAGTTCTCTTATGTTAACAAGCTAACAAAGTGAGACCATGAGAAAAACATGTCAGAAAGGAACAGAGTGTCTTGCTTTCTATTTGTTGGTCATGAACTATTGCAAACTAATAAAAACAGTCATCTCTAAAGATGTATGAGGCTAAGACTACCGTTAATCAGAGAACCCTCTATTTTGACTCAGGAATGATCCCATTTTCAGCCCATTATTGCAACATTTGCAAACAATTGCAACAGTAAAGACTCCGGGGTTTTTGGATATCTATAGATGCAATCTAAAATTAGCAGCATAATAATGATATCTAAAAGGGAACTTCAGAGCTACCACTGCAACTATTCTTTTCACTAATTAAATTCAAGAATTCCAGAGTTCTTAGTAAGATTATTTAATTAAATTAAATCTCATTTTGACAAAACATCCATATTCCTTGACACATACAGGTCTTATTTACTATTTTTATTATTATTATTATTATTATTCATATGGGCCCATTCCAGTACAGAAATCTTAAAAATCTCTATTTAATTTTTTCTAGCCTTATCTCCTAGTTTTACCATTTCAGTTTCTGGTGCATAACTTGATTCAAAACCTCAGACCAACTGGTAGACTGACCCCAAATCTCCATCTCTCTTTATTTCTCACATAYATTTCAGTCTAAGCATATTGCCTCATGATAATAACTCATTCCACATTTAATGAGAAGATATATTCTAAGCACTTCCAAAAGATTAAAATGTTTTATTGGTTTCCTTAAACATTAAAATTTTTGAGGGAGTTTTGACTTTTTCAGAAGACAAAATTTTAAAACTTCAGAGGAGAAGACTGAGATACCAAGTTTTAACTTCTGCCATTTCTGTTTTGAGACTACAGTTACATCAGTATTTTGAGCAATGAGCAAAGTCTCACTCCAGTTTTGAGTCAGATGCACATGCTGCTGCTTCCCCACAGACTGCCTCAGCTGAAAGCATCCTGGGTATCCTAATTCCTGTGCCTACTGCACCAAAACATGGCTATCCTTTACCTCCTCTGCARGAATCCACTGTTTCCAAACCACATCTCATTCCCAAGTCATCAACACTTTTAGCACTGGCAGAAAACCCATAGCAAACCAGGACTGTTACAAAGAGCTCAGAGCATTAAGTTCATATATACACACAAACATTTTACTCTATTCATGCTCAATTTCAACTGTGGTCAGCTGGATTTAGTTGACTACTTAGAAGCTCAGCTAAGTAAAGTTTAATTCAACTTGTGCTTGGCTTCATCAGAGCTGGCATTCAATCACAAAATCTTTGCTACCCCTGAAAACTAAGTCAATCTTTTGCCAGAGGCTTCAGATGCTGCCTCTCCYAATTTTGTCAAAATCTCCACCCACTCCAGGAATAGAATAAAGCCAAAGATGTTTTAAGGAAATAGTCATCTAGCTTATACTTAGTGTAACACTAGGAAAAGCAAGATTAAACCTGGTTAAAAATAATTCTTTGTAACAGAAAATGAATAAAAATACTAATGTCATTTAATAAAAATACTAATGTCATTTTAATACATTTTAATATTGCAATTAATAATACTTCTATTAATCAAAGTGCATGCTTCAATTAAAATACCATTTTATATATTCCGAAAGCTACATATCATTTATCTAAATTGCTAGTCCAGTAGCCCTTTCTGTATGAAAACCAAGCCTAATATTATTTTTATTAATATGCAGAGCTTTACAAACTTTATGAAGTTCAAGATTAATGTGTATCAGTAAAGTAAGGTCATATGTTGCATTTTGCCTACTATTCATAAACATTACACTTATGTTCATGAGTTTAAACTCTTTGATACACTTACCTTTTTCAGTAAGACTAAAGTTTCTGGGTAGCCCTGGCTACTTAAAGAAAATTGAAGTTGTAAATGAAACTGTACTCATACTTACAAAATTGTACCTTTAGTTAAAGCTTTTCAAGTAAGTTACAAGTGGGGGAAAAGGTATAACAAAAGTTTAGTGCATACCATATCTGCGAGGACAATAAAATAGCAGCAGGCATATAAATAGGATGGGCATTTGTCTCCAAATAGAGCAGATGACCAAGAGCACAGAAAGTAGCAACAGCTGACATCACTGTTTTCCAATTAAAAAACCCACAGTAAAATAACATTGCCTGCTGAATTATTAGAAATCTTGATCCTTCATTGATACAGGGACCCAGAATTTCTGGAAGTCTATATTTAGATGATACCATAAATTGATTTTTTTATTCCTACACGTATATCAATGCTCTGAGAAAGAGCTGAAAACATCAGCTTATGTAATACACACTCTTCCCAAAAATACCTCTTTAAAACACACTACCACATGTGTTCAGTATCAGATTTCTGGTGCTAGAAAGCAAGTAAGCTTGCCTAGACATTACTTTATGCTCTACAAGACTTCTGCATCATCCATTATCTTACATCATCATTAAAAAGGAAGTACTGTAAAAGCAAATTAACTACAGCATGAGCCTTGGCATTTAATTTTAAATTTCATAGAATAATTTTCAGCCATTAAGGGGTTTATTTGCATAGCAGCAATCTCAATGTCTACTGCTCTTTGTAGTGTGAGCACCTTCAGCTTAGTGGTAACTTCTTGAACACGTTCTTTCACACTTTTACAAATTCCAACTTAAAATACTCATCYAATGCAATTTTCCAAGTTTGATTAAGTGGTATTGAGTTTGTTTTTAAACATTGAAAACTGATTCAGTTTAGCGTATTTTTGTAAGGGGTGGGGAGAAATCAAACTTTTCTCAAAGTGAAATTACAGCTATTTGTGGAAAGGAAATAAAAAAACTTATTTCTTAAGCACTGATTTTAGTGTTATCTTGTTCTTCTAACCACAAAATTTTCTAATCAGGTGGTTTCTTATCTTTAATTACTTACAACAAGTATTATTAACAACTATCAGAGGTGCTGCACTTTAAAGATCCCATTCTTTCAAACTGCTTCCTTCCTTCAAAAATCAGCCTTGAACTCTTTGTTAAAAGATGTCCTACTCAAAACTGCTCTTCTAGAACTTWGCTTTGCAATAGCTTTTTAGAATTTTATGTTTTATAAATCAAATGCTCTATTTTATAAAGTATAAACAATAAGCTTCRTAACAGCAGCCAGACTACAATTTCCATGTAGTTAATGGTTTCAGTATTCAATAATTCTGGAAATTATTTTGTAATACCAACATATTAAAGYTGATTACTCCCAAACTCATCTTTATTATTAAGGTACATTTGAAAAATCCTTATACAAATGTGTATATAAAATATTTACCACATTGCCACAGAGACCAATCATCCTTGACTTACCACTTACGATCATTGTACATTCTATTAATTCTGTCCCACTCTGCATTCAGCTGYGTTAGTGCATCTCCTATTTGTATTGCCTCAGGTCCAGATGCTTCCAATATAACATCAGGCTGCTTCTCATGTATGACTGCAATTTGATCCCCAAGTTTATCCAAAGTATCTTTTACATTCTGCAAGCACAGTAATGACAAACTATGAGTAAAGTCAAAACCAGCAGGAAATAAAAGAAAAATAATGTTTTCCAAATTCTGTGCCAAAAATCAGCATCTACAATAAGACCATGACCACCAGTATCAGCAGTTTCCAGTTTAAATCAGTTTTAGTGACTGAACTGAAGAGTTAATCACACCTTTTAACGATGTATCCTTTTCAGTTTTTTATTAAAAGAATTAAGTATTTCATATGTATCCAATTGTCCCTAAGGTAAAGGGGCACACCATACTTCTCAAAGCAACACTATCTTCTTGATTGAACAAATTTGCCCATGTCATGCCCATATTGTACATACTCTTTCCTCATGTAAAAAAATGGACCACAAAGTGTGACTTCATCACATTTCATGTAACCCCCAGATGCACAAACTGCAAAAGCATAAAAATGCATAAAGGTTTAAATGACAAAGTTAAAGTTAAAAACGATATACCATCTCACTGATGTGAAAACTCCTTTAAACCAGATATTGTTATAAGACTGCCTTGGTATTCAGAGGACAAACAGTCCATGCACACAGTGGAATTTACTTACCTTTTGGAATTTAAAACAGTAATGCTTCTAAAAATTCTATGCTCTGCTATTTACTTTTTCTGGAAATATCCTTAGAATATACCAAAGCTTCAAAAATCAGACGAGACAGCTACACCAAAATGAAGTATTTCAAAGCCTTTTTAACATAAATACTCCTATCTGCACAGGTTCTTGATGAGAGGMAAATCCTAACTATAACTTAAATATAATGACACATGGACCCAATGATTCCCAGTCAAGAGGTACACCCACACTGCACCACGCCATGTGTAATTCCCAACTCCAATGGATGTTTTCTGGGGCAACCTCTTTACTGTGCTCTTTTGTATGCTCAGAATTAACCAAGACTCAGACTTCTACATACTCAACCCATATTTGACATAGAAGGAGTCAGTATTTTCAAACATAATTTCTTCATCCCTTTTTGGAAAAGACCAGATCCTTAACTACTTCCTCATTATTAATTACACACTTAATCCACATGCTGACAATAGGAAGGGGGAGCTTAAAACTATTAAAAGACTGTTGCTGTTTTGCTTATCAGAACAGGYACCATCATCCTGAGGCCTCATACATAGTTCCATAAAAAGACAAGAGTCACCCTTTCTCCACTTCCTATGCGAGTAATTGCTTTCACACAACATGAGAACAGCAGCTGTGCTAAGGTGATCAAATAGGAATTTAAGAAGATGGGCTTTTGCATTTCTGTAAGTGTTATGTAGACTATGGGATTAATAATACAAGTGTGTATAAGAAATGAAACCTTACTCTCTCAACCTCCCACCCAGCTTTCATGCTGCTACACTTGGTATCCAGATTATAAATAGAAAAAAAATTAGTCAACAGAACAGTCATTTTTTTAGTTTTCAGTGCATATTGATCCTGTATATACCTAGTAAAACCATAATTATAGCCATACGGATGTAAAGGTGGTGGCCTTTATTCTGCTGTTGCCCTTCTCCACTCTGAATACAATGCTTAGGCATGCAGTACCTTCAGTGCATCTTCCTGAGCTGAGAAATCCTCATAGATGCCAGTGTTTAGCTCTGGTGCATTCAGCAGCAGTTCAACATCAGCCATGGCCAGCAAAATTTTGTTGATTTCAACCAAGTACTCAGCCGAGAAAGGCAAGGTCCTCACTCCTGCGGCAAATTGGCCTTTTAACCTCTGCTGGACAGGGATTGCCTAAAAACATGAGAATTCATTTTGTATTTCAAACAACAAACAATTTAATGAAAAGAACATCCTAAATCGATAATCTCTACTCAGAATAAGAACTTTTCTACATTAAAAGTCAAAACAAAAGCCTTTTTAGCACAGTTAGGTAAATACAGAAAGCCCTACAGAGGATTTTATTTATTTTAAAAGTCAGAAAACAGTAGATACCATGCTTCACAATGACTCTGTATTATTCTTGATTAAAACCCCAGGCAATAGGAAGGGTACTTCTGTTTCTCTTACCTTGATCCTTRCCACTTCCAGAAATAACACATCCTGATTGAGCCTATGTTACAACCCGCTCTGCTCTCTTCATCACCAAGATACCAACTTAGTTAAACACACCTCATTTCCTATCCATATTCTTTTCAATAAGCATCCCCACCCAAATTTCCTAACGATTTTTTAAAAACAAATTGGTGCTCCACCAGTRCTTCAATATTTTGCAGCAATAAAAGACAGTAACTCCTCCAGAGCTTAGCAATTGTTTTCTGCTCTGGCTGCAAGACCAGGCTATCTAGCCAAGTACCATGTTAGCAGATAAGAGTGTAAGAACAGTAATTTAATGCAGCTTTTTCTTGGCTCCCAAATGGTGGGCTGGATTGAAACACTAGAAAGCCTGCTACAGGAAGCTATCCTTCTGCCATGCCTGGCAAAAAATTAGCAGAGGCAAGTGAAGCAGAGTGACAGCAGTTTTTAGCTGAAAAAAAATTTCTCATCAAACAGGATTTTGCTACCATCTCTGAAAACAGCCCAGTTCTTTAAAATCATCAAATAAAAAGAAAGCCCAGCACCAAAATTGAAGAATTCAAGCAAGTTTAAATCACCATGCTGTACTTGGTGAATTTGAGTCAAGCATTGCAGAGGCACAGGACTGTGCAATTTACTAACAGCTGAGAACACACTCAAGAGGGCAAAGAAGAAATGTACGTTSACAGCAATCTCAGCCAGTGAATTTTACTTTGCAATTTGTCTGGGCTGGATGCACACATGAAAGTCCCTAGCACACCTGACAACCAACACAATATTTAAGTCCCCCTAACAAAGTGGCTTGCAAATACCTGTCTGTATCTTCCTCCTTCACACGTTTCTGAGAATTTCAAACATGTCACTCAAATTAACTGAAATCTAACATAACCAGCACATGTAATGCAAAAGAAGCAAGGACTGCAGCAGAAAATATGTTCATATATTCACCATTCAGGACTGGCATGCACTAAATGTTCCTAAGGATTTTCTTTGTCCTATGTGGTTTTGGGGCTTTTTGTTTTGTAAAGTAGACAAGTCATCCCTSTACTGAAACTGGGGACACAACTTTGCTTCTTCAAGACCTTTACCACCAAATACAATTTGCTTCTAGTCATTCATTGCATATCAAAGAAACAGGATGCAAAAGGGCATCCAAGTCTACTAAAAACAAGAATTACAGAAAAGCATCACAAACTACTCGGTACTGCTTTCAATTCAGTACAGCAAGGAAGCACCACAATTAAAAACAAGGCTTACACCATATGCTTTAGCTACAAGCCCAGAATCTTGGTCCCTGATGCTCCCCAAATGCATTTTCTTGAGGCCCTGCATATATTTTATCAGCTTCCGTCAATAAAACTTGGAGGAAAAGCCCAAGGCTCAGACAGTTGTATGATTTCCTGTGGAAGGACATGGCCGCAGCTCCAAAGAAATCAGACAAAGTCTGTGCAGCGCAAAGTATCYTTTCCTTAACAATATGAAACAGGTCAAGGTAAGAAAAAAACACCAAGATGCCTGCTACAGCACAGACATCTGCAACATCTACACAAGGTGTCTTCTCTAACTCCCCATCATTCCACAAGTCCCATTCTCACACAGGCAACAGCCCAGAATCAACACCACCCAGATGAATATGTCACGGGATTTTACCATGTTTCTATTTCCCACCCACTGCTTTGTCTCTCATMAGAAAAAAACTTGAACAAGATTTAAAACAGTGTGTGTTGATGTGCAGCAAACTTGTTCTGTACTTGTTCCCAGCACTGACATGTCCTGAAACTTTCTGCTCTCCCAGTAACACCATCCTGAGCCAGATTGCTCTCTTCTGCTAAGCAGTGAATTCCTCCTGGTGCTGTTCCTCCAGAGCACACCTCATTACTAATCTCCTCCAGCTGCCTCCCATCACTGAGATGATGCTTCCTCCTCTCACAGCCCTCATTCTTAAAAGGTGAACATATGTAARTGTTGTAAACACATTAGCACTTTACTGCAGCAGTTTTAATTGTTCAGCTGTTCTCTACCTTGCATTGCAGACTGGAAGCTTCTAAAATGCTTATATGCCAAAAAATAGGAATTTTATATAACTCTCTCACAGTCACCTGACAAATACCTAAATATCACAGAAGCTGGTTTTGGTTGCTTGGGTCTGGTTGTTTTGTTTGTTGTTTTTGTTTTTTTTTTAATTAAGAAAAGAAACCTCAGGCAAGCAAACTCTTTCCACAGAATCAGAATGGCTGAGGTTGGAAAGGCACTTTAAAGATCATCTCTTTCCAGTCCCCCTGCCATGGGCAAGGACACCTTCCACTACAGCAGGTTGCTCAAAGCTTCATCAGACCTGGACTAGAACACTGCCAGGGATGGGGCAACCACAGCTTCCCTGGGCAACCTGTTCCAGTGCCTCATCACCCTCACAGTAAAGAATTCCTTCCTAATGTCTAACCTAAAACTACCTTCTCACAGATTAAAGCCATTGCYCTTCATCTTATCCCTCCATGCCTTCGTAGAATCCCCTCCAGCTTTCCTGTAGATACTGTGAGCTGCTGCTCCCCAGGGCCTTCTCTTCTCCAGGCTACAAGACCCCTTTCAGTCTGTCATCACAGGAGCAGTGCTCCAGTCCTCCCACAGTTTTTCTTAAGCATACACAAATAAAAAAGTCAATCAATGGTTAGTTAAGAGGAAAYCTGATCGATTACTTACTGGCCCTTTTCTATTTTCATTTCAGTGTTCACAGAGCATGCTTAATAAATTTGTTCTCTAAATAGTAGCAAAAACAAAGGATTGGGGGAATAAAGAGAATACTTGATTATTAGTGAACATTCTATAAATAAGGCCACTCAATGAGAACTGCTAAAAATAATTTTAATTCAGGGGTCAAATAAAAATTTGTTTCGCTTTATACTTACCATACAGTTTAACYTAGAATTCAGAATACAGCTTCAGATTTTTCCCCTCTCCCCTTYTACACTTCAATATATTTTGAAGTAAAATCTACCAAAGATTCAAGTCAAAGAGATTCTCTGACTTGCTTACAAAATGGATTTTGGAAAACAMTGCCCTAAAAATTGACATAAAATTAAATAATTTAATTACATGCTTTAACTACATAAGCATTTTAACTGAAAGTGTTTACCCAGTCAAATCTCAGATTCACTGTCTTTGTAGAAAAACATTATTTTGATTAGACACCCTAACTTTTTAACCATTCCTTGCCCCTTCACTCTCACACTCAAAATATTTCAAAGCCAGGCTTCTAGAAAAAGATTTTCCAAAGCCCAAAGCTCATGTCCATTTAATTTGTTCTTCTGTTAATTAATGCAATCAGCAAACAATCATTCATATTTAAGTAATCCAGAACCTTTCCTATAAAAAGCACACTAGAAAAACAAATGTGYTTCCTTTATTACAGAAATAATACTCCAAGAGCCTTCAATATGATGTCTGCTTCRGTTTACAGGAAACAATGCACTGTACCTGCAACTGCATATTCACTTAGCGTCTGCAAAATCACCATTTTCACTCCAAAACAACTCCTTAAAACCTGGAAAAATCTCTCAGGAACTTAGGCAATTAATTACCTCTGCAATTTAAGGTTTAGTTTTTTCCTTTCCTTCACTCTGAACCAAACCARAACAGTTCAATTTAAATAAATACTAAAGCAATGTTAGAAAACAACAACCTCAAGGAGGTACAAACTTCTAATGCAGGCTTTTCTTGCTAATGCATTTGTGGCAAAACAAGGCTTACTCAAAAGTACCCACTATGCAGAAGGGTTACCCATATTTCAGAGATACTTCAATTCCATAATCCCTAGAAGCATGAACGATGAGGAGTATTTATGATTCAGCTACTACCAGCAAATCAATATATAGATAYGACCTTCAAGCACCATAAATAAGTSCTCTCCTCCACACTTGCTTACAAAAGCATAAATRATATATTACATAAAACCTTAATTGAAGTCTAATTGAASCCTGGCAGCTGAAATCTTCCTTTTCCTCCTGTTTTGTTCATTTCAAACACCAGTTTCTCTGTCCCTGCTCACTAGAGCTTCCTTACATGAAAGTGAGGGCTTAAGCAACCTGCACACCACTGGGTCAAGAATTCAGTTAATGCTTCTCAAGCCCTGAGCTGAGATAAGCAACAAGCACTGCAATTTTCAASTCTGGTGGCTCCAGAGAAATTCTGGAGCAACCGTGATTATCTAAAATGATGATAATGTTTGGGAAGACTAGTTCTCGCTTTAGCAATGTTATGGTCTCACACCATTTTTGGTGTTCAAGATTGGTTARTGGAGACATTGGAAGAACAAGCCATAAAAGTAAAATAAGGACACATGAGAMAGGCTGGCTGAGCATTCAAATATCAGAAGTTTAGAGGCACAGGCACATGAAGCAAAAGCAGCAGTTCGAGTTTTCAAGTTTCACACCAGTAGTGWAAACTGCTGTGGTCCCTTTCTGAACAAACCAGAAACTACAACTGGAAGAACAAGGATGCTTTTACACAACTTAGCTAATTCTGACCAAGGTTAATGTTTCTTTATCAATAGTCTATTGTAATTGCTATGATAATCCATATTTACGTGACATTCCGCATTCAGCAACCAGATTCGCTTATCCAGGAAWGGATCTAGCAGGAGCAGGGATTAGCTGCAGTATATCCCTTAAGAGAAAGGCTTTACAAAAAACAACATAGCTTCCTTAGAGAAGACARTCAAGCTGCAGTGAGACCAACACTGACAAGAAGGCAGGTCTGTGTCACAAGTGGACTGCTCCCATTAGCAAAGYGCCATCCAGGGGCACCATTTTTCCATTTCAATTCAGTAATCGATTCACTCAAAGCATCTGATGGTCAAACAGAGAAACTAAAGGGTGTAGTTTTACTTTAAGTAGTATGGATCCCCATTTCCTTCAAAAAATTCTATGGCATCAGTCAGGTCTAAAGGAGTTTAAGTCACCAGAAGAGATGGATGGAGACCCAACAGAGCAGTCAGWTGTCACACAGTTCAACAGATCCTGGGCCCTCTTACGCTGCCCAGCTCTGCATGGGAGGCTTATAATGTGAAACCACCTCTCTAAAGAGCTGCAGCTTTAAAAGGTTTCCTTTCCCAGCTGGTACTGAATGGCCTGTGTGAAAAGGACAGCAGGGCATCTGTGACTGCCAGCTGAAGCCACACAGCCCTACCTGTGAACCAAGAGCACCACATTATGATTTTCTGGTGAGTCTCACAGAGAGCCAGAGCATTCTACCCCTGCCTCCACAAGTTAATTGGTGCTGGGTTAAAAAGTTACAGAGCAGTCAAAAAGATTGATAGGTTAATTACAATTGATAATGAATTACGAAGCTTCATACACAGAAACTGAGAACTACTTGATGGATTACGTAGGCCCCAAGCTTCTGAAGAAATTACTGCTTCACAAGGTTCTTCACTATTATTGCCTAAAATATTAAYGTAATTACTGCACAAAGTGCTTTTAAGGATAGAAAGGAGAAATAGAAGACTTAAAAAACACCAACAAAAAATGCCACAAAACCACAACAAAAGCAATCAAAAAAAATACCTGTGCCCTCAACAATTAAGACATACAACTTTCTGAGCAGTAAGTTTTATGAGCAGACCCTGTGAAGTTGTTTGTCAAGACCCACATACACATTATCAGAAAKATTTCAACCTTTGTTTTGTTAACATTAATTGGGTACAGCAATGCCCATTACAAGAGGGAAGTTATCCCTCTCTAAGCACTTGAGGCAGGAAAAGGCAGCTATAATATYCTGATCACAGGATGCAGAGGCACTGAATTTAAGCTATAAAGGAGCTTTTATCATATCTACACCAAACAGATACYGAATCAGGCTGTTTGAGTCAGAATTTTAAAAAGGGTGAAGTGCCATCCTCATGGATCAAGACTGTCAAGAGAAACTGTTCTGAATCATACTCTAAGGCCTGAAGGATGAGATCTTTTGGACCTATGACAATTATGTAGAAGTCCCAAACTAGAACACGCAGAAAATTTCCTAAGACAAAATGAATGCTGTGATTTTGAAACACTTCTTTCCACAGAAGTGTCAAAAGAAGATTCATTAAACCTTGGTATAAGAATCTCAAAAGTTCATACACAGCATTCACCATTTGCCCTAAGAAACAGAAGCCTCRTTTACCTGTAGTTTTTGTTCATCCTCCACACCTTGCAGCCCTGACAGATGGTCCTCAGCCTCATTCAGCCACTTCATTAGACTATCATGTTCCTTCTTATACTGGGAGAACACTGGAGAGAGTTCCACCGCCTGTCTCCTCTTAAATGACCTGCACTCCTACAATCCAGTGTATTAGGAAAATACAGTATAAAAAGAGGGAAGTAGCAAACAGAATAGGTCTTATTTGTTTCAAAAACAAAAATACTTGAGGGATCCATTTGAAGGAGCAAATTCCAAAATATGCAATAGTACTAATTTATGTTTGTAATAGCCATATTCTATTCTATCAAAGCCAACCTGCRGGTCTTGCCCTGAACCTCTGAACTACACCTCACCCTGCCAACGCTAGCATGACTCAAACAAGTGAGCTAAAAGGACTATCTTTGTCCTTTGTTTTGACAAAACCATTTTTAACATAGCATGTGTATGCAAGCACCACAACATACAGCAGTCTGCAATTACTGCTAACACCCTCTGTAGGAAGACAGAAAATTGGGAGCAGATTCCTTCACAGAAACAGCTTCAGCTGTCAAACATATGTTTGTGCATATCTGTACATGTAGTCACTCTTCACCCAACCCGGTGGTGGAGATAAACCTCTGATCAAGGGCCAGCAAAGGCAGGTGAAGCAAATACCCAACTCGATGYACCTGTGTAAATACATAGGATGGCTCTCTGTGAAGCTCTGAAAATTACTTTAAAAATCAAAATCACTCCCCCAAAACTTAGAAATGACAAAATTCATATTTTAGAATTGCAAAAATTCAGAGACTCAGGTTGTGTGCATTTAACTCTCTCCCAGAGAATCATCTACACTAAAAGAGTCATATATTATAAAATACAGATTATGGGTTGTAAGTGGGATACCAAAGGGAAAACCGAATAAATGAGCTGTAGTAACTCTCATAACTGTACCTGCACACTGTTGTACTTTTTCTGCAGAAGCAACAACTGTATGCGGATCTTCTCTCTCCAATGGTCCTCCATAGGCTGCTGCAGCAACTGCCCTCCTCTCTGTAAAACCTCTTCAATCTGAGCTCTTTCTTGATCCAACTGAAATTACACAAATCTCTATTATCTACAGAAATTCATTTTAGAAACAYTAGCTTCTCAGATATTAGCGGCAATTGCACCAGACTTTTGTTTTATTATCCAAATGGGAGCCAAATAAACTCGAGCAGAGATTCCCCTCCACAACTATCAAGTTATAAAATCCAACTTGCTCATTCAATAAACTTTTATAAAGAGATGCACTGGAGGAAATTTAATGAGCCAGCAGTAGGCAGTCACATCAAGAGGGTATTATGACTTTAGCTCCATTTCTATTCTAGACATTCCTTGACAATAACAAGCAAGCTCAGAGCAGAACAGCACAAAACCAAAAATTCAATAAATATAAAAAGAGTATAAAGTGAAGGCTATTCTCTATAACAATACACCCTTCTATAGAAATCTTTTTAAATTTGTTTTCTGTAATACACATGGCATTTTCCACAGCCTTACACTTACACTCAGTTTTCCAGCTCAGTTTATAGTACTTGAGCTGCAAATCAGATAGAAGGCAGATAGAGTGGCCTAACAGGAATTTACCAGATTTTGYAGGCAACAAGGCTATAGTGGGCAAGATGCTAACAAAACTGTGACAGTTTCATATGGGTGAAGAGCAGAGCCTAGATAAGAATCTAGAAGATAAATTTTGTTCAAAGTTTTTATTTGGACTTCTAACATAGAGCCACTTTACTAGATTCTTACTTGCACCTTATCTCACAAGCATCCTCTGACCTGACCTATGCACTGTGATTTATTTTATCACACCAGTTTGAATTTGAACCTCATTCAAACATCATACAAATACAGGAAGGATTCCTTACAAAGAACTGCTTTGAGTGGGAGACAGAAAATAGATAAATGAAAGTCAGAGCTGACTACCTGTATAATGTAAAACCATGTTGRAAATACAGACTCAAGTATGATTAGTTACTCTCAGCATACCAGTCAAGAGGCAAGAGTTATGGGAAAAGTATTGGAAAATTGTGCAGGGTTTCCAAGAAACTAGCAATTCCCTTCCTTTTCTACCCCCAGCTTAAAGGTATTTTCTCAGAATTCCCCCACAAACTCTTAAGCAATGTAACATGGGGACAAAATAGAAAGTAAGTTAGTCAGTCAATTATTTAATTGTTCCACTGCTCACAAACCTTTTCATCTTTCCCACTCAATTCCAGATGTTTTTCCACAACTTTTAACATACTCTGTATGTCACTCTCAAATTTTTCCGGGTCTAGAAAAGCCACTCTAGCTTCACGGGGCTCTGACACAACAGGAAACCGATCTTGTCCGACAAGCATCTGCACAGCAAAATAAAACCTTGCTTAAGCTCAAAATGTAGTCTCAGCTGTAACATACAACCCCCCATGAACAGGCATACCAGTTTACAGGATGATTAGATATCAGCATAAATAAAAATTGTAAGAGTTGTTTGATCTGAGAGATGGCTTGAACACACTAGGTAGTTATCACCAAGTTTCTACCTTCCACTTCCACATCTGAGTGTTCTGTTCTCAAAATAAATGAAAAATCTCCATTCACATTAGATCACAGTGTTGTTTTGTAGTTCACAAATACATACTGCAATACACACAATTGTCTGAAAAGCTGTTTGCAAATTTTCCCATCAAAGGCAAGTCATCACCTACTACTCAGGTTAAAAAAAAAAAAAAAAAAAGCAGTCGGTCTAAGAAACCGTTTATTTTTCACATATAAATATCTACACTTAGAAGAGAACTCAAAAGCAACAAAGTGCTGCTCCAACAAACAATGATCTATCCACTAGAGCCAGTTGCCAACTTCTTGGCACAGAGCTCCCAAACACGTTCTGGGGTTTGTTCATMCTCACCTTGGCACTTTTGATGTGCTGAGAGACCTTCTCAAAATTACGGTTCAGTTCTGCCAGTTTGGGTTCAACAAGTTCCCGGCATGTCACGCCCCGGCCATTCATTAAGATGACAGCCTGGTCACGTACATTATCCACTCGGAGACTGACATCATCTAATTCAGATGTCAAGCGCTAAGAAGTGAAAGCAAATGAAAATGGTTATCCTAGGCAAGGGGAGAGACATTTAAAAATAAACAGGAAGCAAATCTGACAACATCATTCAGAATCCATAAGTTGACTGGGAATATTTTGACAGATGATGTCAACATTTCCTACCTTCACAGTTTCCTCCTTCTGGATAGCTGACTTTTTCTCGATTTCATCCAACAAGGCTTCAGCYTGATACAACCAAGTACTTATGTGGGCAACATTTTCATCAAAAATTTCCAGCTGGCCCTGATGGTTCTGGAAAAAGATGAGAAAGGAGATCAATAAAATAGTGTTTTCTTTGGAAAGAAACACTGAAAATTAGATTGCACCTTTTTTCCTTGAATAGTATTTACAAGAATTCAATTTTCATTCTAGACCTTTTGATAACATAATTCCTAGTTCACAGAAAGGGAAATGGAAGTAGCTGGGGTAGTTTGTACAACTAAATAAAGATAGACAATGTTACAGCCAGACCACAGTATCTCAGCCAAACAAAAATTGTTTTCAGTCAGCACTAGTAGGTATAACATTATGCACTACATGCAGTTGTTGGGKTTTTTTTAACTAGAAAGGTATTATGCCAAATTTACAAACTACAGTAGGCAAGTTTTGATATTTTACTGACATTAAAATATTTCTTCCTCTTAAGAAAAGTCACAGAATTGTACACATGTTAATTAGATCTGCTCTCACACACAGTCAGAAATTGTAACAGTAGGTGACAGACAAATACAACATGTTATTATAAAGCTATCAGAATCAGAGAAGTACCAATCTGTTTAAGCCCAAAGCAGAAAGGTAGATAAGGTTTGCTCTTTTATAATAAGAAAACAAAGGAAGGAGAGAAAAGAAAGAATGCCCCTGATTGCTCTCTGTATCAACATCAATAAACTTTTGCTCCACATAAAAAAAGAACAATTTAATCTAACAAAGCATAGATAATACTTTTCTCCAGACACAAACATAATGTAGAAGGATTTATGGATCACCCTTATAGCATTTATACATAAGGGTAAACTACCCAACTACTCCTAACGTGAAAACACGGACTCATTGAATTACAAAACAAAGAGTTTGACCTGCAACAGGCACGGGACAGGAGGCTTAGGGCACACCATCCATGTGTACACTAAGGTTTCCACAACTTCCACCTTCAAAAGTCCCTTATATGTGCTGATAGCTATAATTAGCCAAACAACACCAAAAAATGCTAGCTATATAACAGCAYTGGTCTGATACTAGAGCCAATTGTACACTATTTCATGACTATTTAGCGTAATCAGCAGCTTTAGGTGCATAATAAGCTTAGTCTTTCAATTACTCAGCTAAGCAGATGCTGTTGCCATACTCAAACACTTGTAGTTATGGCCTGTCCAAAAGAGTCACAAGTGCTTTGCTGTAYACCACTAGGAAGTTATCCAATGTCCATTAAACAGCCATAATCTGGGTGGCAAGGAAATCTATCAACACAAATCCACTCTTTTCATGCTGGAGCTGGCACAGWGGCTGAATATTCAGGCTGAAGAAAGAGCAGCATGCAGCAGCCTAGTTTTCAATCTTTCTCATTGTATACCACCTCTTGTCTTACCTCTCCATATACAGAGCAATTAGATATCCATTCCACATTCTTTTAAAAGTCCATGAGGCATCATGGAAGCTTCACTTTACAGTAAAAAAAGATAAGTAAAAACTCCACCTGCTCCAAAGGTGGGGAGGGGGAACCACCCTGAATGTTTCTCACACATGCRACTCACCAACAAGGTCTCACACCAGTCCTCGGTCCAGGTTCGAACTCTGCTCCAGCCAGCATTAAGGACACACAGCTTCTCCTCCAGGACAGTCTCACTCCCTTCCACCAGAGACTGGAGCGCAGTGCAACTTTCTGTGATGCTCTTCAGGTCAGCTTTCCTCCTCTCCAGCTCTCTCAGCACGTTCTGAAACAGGTTCAGCCATTAACACTGTTTGGCGGCTCCCAAATACGAGATCCAGGGAGAAAGATTTTTACCTCCACAGGGAGCCAACCTATTGTAAATTACCTTCAGTTGTGGAAAATATCAAATATTTTCCAATATATCAATATCAAAATACAACCAAGTGTAATTGCCTTCTGTTTACACTCAGTCTCTTTAGACAGTGATCTCATTTTTAAGAGAGAGCAAGAGCACAATTCATTTAAGTGTCCGGGAACAACTCAGGCACTCTTTTGGTTTGTTGTCTTAGATCATCTTCACTGTTCCTTTTTATTACACAAGTAAATCAAATGCATCACRCTACACTGTAAGTCCAATTTAAAAGGTTCTTTTCTGCACTGTAAAGCACCAAACACAAATTTCAAGATTCACTCTCAATTCCTCTGTATTTTTCCCTATTAAAGTACTATTACAGTTGGCAACAATGAGAAACATGGTAGGCCAASGCTAATTTTTTTTTTGAGAACTAACACAACTCATTATTGCAGATGCTCAATTCACTGGCTACATATTACTGAATCCCTATTGTTATATATAAATATAAGATATATAAATATGTGTATCTTCATCTCTACCCTTTTCTCCAAGTCATCTCTGCTTTTAAATAGCTTTTTTAATATTAAAAAAAAACCTTATTTGAAAGTATGCATACTGACATGCAAATTAAGGAATATATCATCTCTTGAATTGTTTCAAGCACATGGTTTCCATGTGGAAAATAAACCTCTTGCCATACAAGATCAGCAATTATTATTGATATCTGCCTACTTAGAAAGCTCTTTGATGTCAGTGTACARTGTGGCAAAGAATGAACTTAATCACAACCAGTATTTGGAGCACCTTGAACATCTTATTATCTACRAAGTAAAGAATTTATTATTTCATCATAATGTATTATCTTCARAACAGTAACAAAAACTCTAGTGCTAATAATTGCTAATCCTGACTGAAATGCATGAGAACAGGTTATACTAGATGATTTTATAATTTGGTACACTTTTACATTTTAAAAGATTGCAGATKGAATCATTCCAGAAGTAGAAGATGACAGAAAAGAAAAATTGGAAAGATCAGTATTGATGAACTGTATCAACTGACAYTTGTTCCTAACTCCAATATCCAAATTTCTATAGTGTGAGAAAACATAAAACTTCAAAAGCAAAGCTGCTAACATATTTGCCTGTTTCAATTAAAAGCTTGCAGGTGAAAGAAAACAAGGAGTTACAGTAGCACTTGTTTTGCAAAGTCACAATTTTGAAGACAAAGCTGCTTCTATGAAAAGTTGCAAACTCAATTTTACACTCAATGCATTTCTTGGTCAATTTGCTCTACTAGCAAAATATTTGATCCAGTCAGTAATTATATTTGATGATTATTTTAAGAATATTATTCTTATGAGATGTGTGAGAGATACAATAAGTTTTAAACAGCTATTAGTACCAAACATGCAGTAATGCCTTAAATGTTTCACTGGCTGAGTAAGGTTGAAGCAAGAGGCCTGAGATAAAACAGATCAGACTCAGTAGAGTCTGAATCTACTAAAATTTCAGGATGTGGAAGATTTAGGAACARGTTACAGGGATTTAAATTCACAGCCACTTCCACATAGTATTSCCATAATGTCAGAAACTTATTTTAYAAATATTTAGTAAGCATGCTTACTTTGGCCCAGCCAATTTCTGAATCTAGATCAGAAAGCAAACTCTCTGAAGTAGACTTCTGCACGAGGTCAGCTTCAGTGGTAGCCAGCCACTCTGACAGAGAGSCAGACTCCTTCCTCATTCTGCGTGCCAGCTGCGTTGCTCTTTCGAGGTCTTGTTTTCCTTCTGTCACCTGCAAAAATAAAATTCAGAGGAAAAAAAGAAAACAAAATTAGATTTTAGAAGCTAGCAAATCCAAAATTTGCTAGCCRGCTAAAATATCCACCTAAATATAAAATAAAATCCTTGCATCTTAAGACTGTCTTGCTTTAAAGGAARGACCCTAAAAAGAAAATTCATTTATAAACATCCGTATGTTACTATAGAGCATAGAACATACAGAAATAATTTTAAACTAAGATACACTTAAAGGAGATAAAGAAACCTGCATACCAATTTATTTGTAGCTAGTAATGACTAAACTGATGTTTATCACTTTGTTATGATCTTTTAACTGAAACTCAATGGAATTTAGAATCCAGTCAGTCACTTACAAAGTAAAATTCAATTCCTCCTAGTAATTTGAAAGGCCTGCTAGCAGAAAGCTGTAAAGAAAAATTTCACTGAAAATCTAGTCTGTCCCTAAAAACATATCAGTAAAATTGGTATGAAATTTGATGTTCGCTGCAGTATAATCATTTGTATTTCACAYTGATTACACAATGAGTCTGGTCAAATTTTAACATAGACTTGAGAATAATTCTAAGCTTAGCAGTCAGAATTAATTGACATTTCAAAAAATTGTTCTCTGTTCTCAGCTCAAAAAGAAAAATCATAACATTATACAGCCAATGACTCTGCCTTCTTTCCTTTCATAACCTCTTGTCTATATACTTATCTAAAATCCACACCTTCCTGAATATTCTCAACTTTAGAACTGCAAAGTACTTCCTAGAACCCATTCCAAGATATTCCAACATGGTAATCTAACCTTTTACCCACAGTTTCATTCACAGAGCACTGAACTGACATAAATCCACTTGGGATTCTGCTTCAATTTAGGTAGAAAGTCCTACCTGCCTCCTAAGGATTTAACCATTTTTAAACACTTCACTTGGATAGGCAACTGTTCAACTTCTATGAAAAATATGCAATATTTAATGCAGTTTATGGGAAATACAGGTTTGGCTTCATTGTCTATTTCATACTGAGAGCAACCATTTAGATGGATTACAGTTCAAAACCATCATGACAACTCCTAAAAAAACCTCAGACTGACTCACACTTCTCACATGATAATCTGAACATAAATTATCTWGTCGGATTTTAATGAATGGCAGGTCATTAAAATGAAAGAGCAATAAAAGCTCTGTGAACCTTCCTTTTTTCCAAGGCTACCTCTCCTCCAGGGAGGAATGTGYAATCTTTAATCTCTCAAATGATTGCTCCTGGATGCAGCAATGAGTCTACATACTATCAGCTCTAGAAGCAAACCTAAAATACCACTGACAACAAAGAAAGGAAATGACATGCAGACAAATATTTATACTTATATTTATTYTTCTTACCTGTGCCCCCAAGTCATTGTAAAGAAATTTCAATGCTGTCAGTTGTTCATCCATCGCTTTGGGATTATCTGTCTGTTGTTTCTGTACAATTTGCCTTCCTGTYTTGATAACAGTTTCAACTTCCAATTTCACCTCACTGAGGGTCTTATAGAGTTTCTGAAAAAAACCAAATATGTATACTGGTAATCAATTTGTAGTGCAGATTTTTTCAGACTCTGCTTCCTTTGGTGACCTTAAGATCAAATTGCACACAAACTCTGAGCTATGGGTTAATAGCAATATCTGACAAGAAGATTCCAAACTCCTGATGTTCTATATTTTATTTTATTTTWTTTTCAAAACATATTAGATCAATAATTTAAGTGTATTCAACAAGGCTAATATTGTAAACTTATCATAGTATTTGCTTTGTTCAAATACTAATGAATGTGATATTTCTCCAAAACACAAGGATGAACTAGGGAAGGGAGTTTTCATAAATTCAGCTATTCCACCATATCTATGATTAACAATCCACTACTTCTATATCCATGTTATTACCTACAAGAATACAAGGTTTTTAGTTATCAAGTGCTCTGTTAGCAYTTTGCAATCAGTTGCAAGAGTTCCATGAAGACTTTAAGCAAAATTTCCTCAAGAGAGAGTTTAAGCAAGAAGAACCACACAAGAAAGAAGCCTCCCCAAGCACAAGTCATGAACATTGCATACRTACCATGCACTTTTCCAGATGAGCTTGGATTACATCTGGGTCAGTATCCTTCACATCCAAGACATGAAGTTCTGCTTTTACACCATCCAACACCCGCTTGCAATCTAACATGCGTTGCTCAAAATTCGCTGGTTTCTGGAAAAGCTGATACTTTGTACACACTTCCCGGAGCTTTCTCTGTTTTAATGAACATCATGTTGAAAGATTGTTTTAAATTAGTACCTGCACTTCAAAAAACAACATTTAAAGCATCTTCTATCACAGATGATAGCCCATCATGCTACCACAACGCAATATACAAAATTTTGGCTTGGTGATAGTGTTGCCATCACCTATTCCTAGTCTCTACCTGAGGTGCAAGAGAGATATAATTCTGTATTTTTTTGAAAATATCCATTTCACTCAAATACAGACTTTCTGACTTTTTCAGCATTTATCCCATGACACTTGTGAAATTTAAGCTCCCTTGTTCAATTCCATCTAGGGCTGCTTGTTTTCTTACGAAAGCACACAAAAGCATATTCTATTTCCTTCTGACGTTCACCTGACTGCACCAAACATTTTACAGGCTGACACAGAAGTGTAAGTGCAACTCTCATGCCTTTACCTGCAAAGCATCCAGCTGAGTTCCACCAYGGGGAGACCTGCATTCAGGAGAAGAAGGAGGGAAAGAACGAGCACTTTTCTTCAGTTCCTCTAAGGTGGATTCATGAGCTGCAATCTCAGCTTGAATTTTCTGCCATGTCATAGAAATGGGGAAAAAAATATTACAAGGTTGCTTGCAGAGAGAAGAAGGGCAGCTTGCTTATCACCCATTAGAAGTAAAWCTACTCTGTAAAAATTAAACACCACCAGGTTTATTTTAAATATTCTGTCTTTGGWGACAGCTTGCTAAATTGAAAGCAGCTGTTATTCAATACAACCTTCTTAAAAAAATRAAACACTACAGATTACAAAAGATAGCACCTAGTGCATCAGCACAGGACTGAAATTAATTACTATGTCTAGGCTGAGTACTATCATGGAATATTTCCCAAAGTTTTCTAGTGAGGAGCTATATGGAAATACCTGGGCCTCCTGGGGCATCTGAAAGGCATCTATCCTATCGGTCAGRTAAGATGTCAGCTGTCTATCCAGATCTCCTAAACTTTCCTGCAAGACCTGCAACATGTGGTCGGTTTCTCGCATGGTCTGAAGCTGTTGTTCCAAGGCGATCTGTCGACTCACAGCCTGAAAGGTAAGACAAGATGGAGCTGTAATTCAATACTAATYGTAGTAGACTTCCTCAAAACAAGGCAGGAGAGACACGAAAAATCCTGTGCCTGGAGGACTGGCTAAAAAGAACCCTAGAAAYAGCAATTTTTGAAGCTTACTGTGGCCTCTGAACCAGTAACTGACAGTGGAATAGAAGGAGAGTGCTGCTGTTAGATATACACAAGATAGTGAAAACAGGTATCTCCTATCACCTCAGGAAGAAAGTACTCGGTTAAAACCATGCCAGTTCCATAACTTGCTACTCAATGGCAATCGGGAACTTTGCAATAGACCASAGACCAATGTTGTTTGATAGGTTAATGTTCACATTCCCTTTCAAAATCACAAACTCATTCTGTTATACTGTCAAAACGGAAGTTCACAGTTTTTACTGTTTATTGCCTCTTCCTTCAACAGTATCTGAAATATCCCCATCTGCATATGAACACAAATTCCCCACTACCAGCACACGCACAGACCAGGCCATGTGCGCACACACACACGTGAAGAGCTGCCAACAGCCCAGTGTACCAGTGCTGCAGCTGCCCAAACAAACAGGTTTTTATATGACAGGTTTTTATATGGCAATAGAGTACTGGTGTAACATGGAAAACAGTAGTCACTGCTAACTTAAATGACAGCACACAGCCCCCAGCTGTGGCCACTGCAWTCATGTTGCTCATTGTAATGAGAATGAACCAAAATTCCCCTCCATTATTACATTTCAGTGACAGAAAGCAATTCTCATTCTACAGCTTGGCAGGGGCCTGTATTACTAGGATACAGAACAYAAGTTACAAACCTGTGCTACCTGAAATACAGAAGGTCTTCCTCTACTTATTCAATCTGTAAAAGWCCACTCTGAAGTAAAAGGACAACCTAATGAGTAACGAGAAGAATGTTTTCCTTCTACTCTTTATTGCAGTATGACTCCCTAGCTATTTCTAAGAGTGAAAATGTCACTTATGCTCTTTATTTTTACTGTTAGTGAGAAAATGACCAATATTTATGGCAGTAGCAAGGCAATATTAACYTCAGTTATTGAACTGTTCCTCGAGKTTGGAACTGCCTTCTTGTCAAAATCACCTGAAAAAATACTAGGGCACCCCTGCAGCGCAAGCTTGCATAACAAAACTTGACTCAAGTCATGAAAAAAAACAAAAGCATTTTGCTCTTTGCATATTTTTACAAACTGAAAACAGCAGACAACAATGACTGTTTTTATTCTTTTCCTATATTGCAGTCTTGCATCTTTGAATTCAACTAACATGAAACATTTCAGAATTGAGCTAAAAAACCCAGTCTTCCTCAGCCTTAACTCCAGGTTCTTACCAAGTGACTCAATTCCTCATAGCGCGCATTGAAAGCTTCCAATTTTTCACTGATGATGTCATCAAGAATCCCTCCATCAATCAATGTCTGCCCAAGTTCCCGAATCTGCGTTCGATTATCAGCTGGGTGACGCAAGACTGATTCCAGGGACTAATTAGCAGAAAATGTTTTAAAAGTCAAGACACTGAATATTATTGTCTTTTCAGAGCTGGAAATCTAGTTGTACATAGAAGTTCAACACTACAAATGTCTTGAGAGGGCTCTAGAAGCATGAATTAGTTACAGCGTAATGCATAATGGCACAAGGCAAATACAGAGGTGTTTTTTCTTTAGATAATTAAATGTCACAGCATTTCTTGCTTATTCACATCATTTCATACTACTATAGCACTAGAAGGAGTTAATTTACACAGAGCAGGAGAGAGCATATGGTTTTATCACGGTACCAAGTATGGCACTATCACATACAGTAAAAGTTCACATTTGGTGGAGGCTCTTAAAAATATCACCTTCCAATTCAGAGTAATAAGTTCATTTAATGTGAAGAATCAAAATACTCAGCACATTACGCTATGCTGCTGAAGTGCAGAATTTTTTTTTTAACAGAGCTATCTGCAAAGTTACTCATCTGATAGAATCATTAGAATACCTCAAGAGCATCATTGACAGCATCCAATTTATCAGGCAGATTTCCTGTCATTTGCACCCTTTCTTCCAGATTGTTTAGCCAAGCTGTTTCTAAATCAAGATACTGAAGCAGCTCTATCCAACAGGACCACACTTCCTAGGAGCAACAGAAAAGAAAAAAATTAGCCTAGAATGCAAGGCATAGCTGATATACTCTATGAGCAACTTAAAGACATCTTTCRGAGAAATTCCTCTAAAGAGACAAGTAGAAAATAATAAAAAAATACCATGGTATTAGAATGCTCTGCATAGAAAAACCTGCAGCTGTATYAGGACAATACAGAGAAATAAGCACAGTGGTCTCTAAATTCGTGCTAAAACTATCACTGGAATAAGGTTCAGGAAACTATGTAAGAATGTAACAAAAAGCATCTGCTACTCCTAAAGACAGGACACACACACCCTACCCCAGACCATAATAACATGTTCTAATAATTATGGGATTTCAAGCTTTAATTTCTAGYAAGTTCCTTTTTGCCAGGAATCCCTACGGCCTTTCAATCTTTACAGCAACTCTTCCCCCAGCTTGTAGCACTCCATGGGGTTGTTGTGACCCAAGTGTAGCACCCGGCAGTTGGTCYTGTTAAACCTCACACCGTTGGCTTCAGCGCATCAAATCAGCCTGCCCAGATCCCTCTGCAGAGCCTTYCTACCCTCCAGMAGACCAACACCCCTACCCAACTTCATGTCATCCCTTAATATACCAAGGGTAGGCTTGATATCCTTAACCAGATCATCAATAACAGATATTGAACAGCTATTACTAAGCAGAGAGCTATTGTTCTTACCTCCAAAGTGTGGCATTTCCCCCGGATCCGATTGCACAGTAGCTGGTAGTTCTCCAGCACAACATTCAACTCAGTGGCCAGGTCCTGACCGCTGGATGGCACTTTGGCAGCCAGCATCTTGATGTTGTCTTTGAGAATCTTCACCCTCACCTCCTTCTGCAACACATCCTCCTTCGCTCTCTGCCAAAAAAATGCATTACACAATCAGCCTCCAACTGCCCTACACTCAGCTACTCACCACTTAAACCAAAATCGGTAGCGTCACACTGGAGGTCTTGCTGCCAGTATACTCTTGGGCCTGAGCACAACAAAATATGGCCCAAGCCTGCATGGAATTCAGATCATGTTACAAGTGTTGCAAGATCCTGCTTTATCATATCAAGTATACAGATATAATTACCATTTATGGTTTGTTTATTAAAAAAAATCATGACTCAAACAAAAAAAAAAATTTAGGGCTATTTCTATACTTTCTTGTAAATAGGAAAAACAAATTAATCAGAAAAAAAAAGATGCTTGCTAGAAAAAAAAGCATATTAAGGAGAAAAAGGTAGGGTGAAATCACAGAAGTTATGAGTCTCAGAGCTCAGTAACTCTCTTCCAAAGTTATCCAGGAAAGACGTTGCAATTGCCTAGGACATGTACAAATACAAGGCTGGAACCTCCCCCACAGCTKCTGGGTGTGCTACAGGAACACACAGAAAGGACAGAAGAATTCCTTCAATCTAACCACACTCAGAGGAGCCTGGCAACACAATATAGGATAAGTGAAGTAAAACTCCCAATACACAGGTCTGGAGAAACTGTATCGTCACTTGTCAAATTTTGCCTTAACCAGAACTGAGGAATGAGAACAGCTGGAAGACACATCAGGCAGACCTGTCTGAGTCTCCCTGCTGAGACAAATAGAAGCCTCCAGAAACAGAGACTGTCCTATGTCTTTCTTTTCAAGGACAGTTTYATGAAGTTGAAATACCTCTGATACATAAGGTCTTGCACTTTAGAGAATTTAGCATAATTTTGGCACATATATTTCAAGATGCCTTCCAAATCTAAGGCAAATAAAAAAAAAACAGTTAATAGAAGTAAAAAAATTAGAAAATTTTGGAAACGTATTTTATGGTAGGATTATCAAAAAACCACCCAGCCTTATCTTAAACCTATTCCTTTAAATCTCAGCAGGAGTTCCACTCTCTGCTCAAATGAGAGCAGAATTGGCAAACTTAAAACCATATGCAAAAACATGCCAAATTCACAGAGTGCTCTTCCCCAGTCCTAAAAGTAAYCCCAGGATAATATTGTTACTGCAAACGAAAGAAGAATTGTAAGCGTTACAATAAGCTTACTGCCTCACCRGCATAACTGTCATAATATACATAATATAATCTGGATTTGACAAAGGTAAATGTGCTCCAAGTCTCATAGATTTGCCAATGAAAAGAAGACTCTTTCTTTCCTTGGCTTGTGTTCAGCCAGCTGTCAGACTATGTGATATCAAGCGGCTTCAAAGGACATAAATATATTAAAACACTTGTTAAGAACTGCTTCAGAAAACCCCTTCAAAAAGAACAATTCATATCCCAAATAGCTTTGTAAAAGCACTTGTACAGGAGAAATTCTTTTTTATGGTCCATCAAGTAACAGTATAGTGGATACTCATTTAAAAAGTGTACATGCAAGGCAAAACATTTATGAAGATATGACTGAGCTCTCAGATTAAAAAGCAGAGATTCACTATGTACATATACASAAAAAATTATTTACTCAACTGCCAATATTACAATGAGGCAAAAATATCTCCTTCTGCATTTATTTGGCAACCAGAGCTATAACTAGAGAAGCAGGGACCAACATCACTCACTGATCCTTGTGGATCTCTTCCAACTCAGGATATTAAAAAAAAAAAAAAAAAAAAAAAATCACTATTTGCAACAGATGATGAACACATGATAACCTCACAACCCACCTGAAGTAATTTTCTAAATGTGGAGGCACAATATTTATGGGATAAACTGAAAACCAACAGCTAGAAGCAGAAGAATGTTTTCWCAACCATTGATTTAGATAGAAATAAAAGATGATACTATTGCTTTTCTCAAGTTTTGTCTCCTGCAATCACTTTCCATATTCTTAGTGTTTAACATGCTATACATAATAAGCCTGACTCAGCAGCTGGGCAAACTCTTATTTATTATGAAATCCCTACCTCTCATGGCCAAATAGAACATCTGCTTTTATAGTTTATGCTTTAAAAATCAAAAATTCCACAAAGGAAAGAAGAAAAATRCCATTTATCTTGCCATGACCTGAACTCCTTTCCACAAATATAATTGCATCAAAGGTCAACTCCCAAAGCCCTGAAAGTTTTGTTTCTCCCTCTACAATGAGCTGGTATTGCTGACCTTCATTTCCTCTACTGCGTTCTCTAGCTCTTCAGGGGACTTGTATTCAAAATCTTTCTCCAAATATTCTTCTTCMGCTTGGGTCATCCATTCTTGCATCTCCGCCAAATCCTTCTTCAGATTTACAGCTTTTTCCTGACTTTCAGACAGGCGATTTTTCTGACTAATGATCTAGAATCCAAGGTGTAGAAAGAAACAGTAGCTTTGTTACTTGAATGTCCTTGCATATGTCAAAAACCACAAGTCTTTGTTAAAACATTTTATTACCAAAACAGTTTCAGGCTTTTTGAATTAACAAACCACTTTTACACTCACACAGAAACTTATCAACCCTTTTTAGTAGATCAACAAAAATCTAGAGGTGAGGGAAGGAGGAGAATTACTTATTTTTTTTCCCCTTCATTGCATGTAAACTGATAACGATCCTGGGAAGAAGTCAGAGAGAATAAAATCCTCTTCTGAGAGCAAGTACAATATAGTTAAGATATATCTTTATATAGAGCAATAAAACAATTTTCAGGCCTCACTTCTTTCCATAACCCAGAGAACCCAAATTCTATGTCAACAGCAAGGCTCTCCAAAACTGATTTTCATCAGGAATTGCAATAAAAGAAGTATGTTTCTACAGACAGCAGAAAGCTTCCACCCAAAAGAAACAACTAAAWACAGTGGAATGGTAGTCTATTTATAGCCTTTTATTTTTCAAAGCTGCTTGGAAACAGACAAAAATTATACAGGGACAGAATAATATTCCAGACCTCAGAAACAACAACAAAAAAAGTCAGACTTTCCTCCCACACACACCAGAAGGAGCAGCATAAARCAAAGTGAACAAATTAATTTTTAATAACAAACTCTTAAAGAGTTCACTGTGCTACTTCCAGTTAGGTACCAAGAAATATGTGCATTCAAGTTGGACTTCAGCCACTTTGGCAGCGAACAAGTAAAACATCCTCATCCCACTGCTTCACCATTACATTGCTTCAGCTCTTCACCATCCTCCCAAAGCCACACAACCAGAGAGCTGCAGTAACAAGTAAGCACCAGTACATGGGGAGAACTCACCTGTTTGCTCAGTTTCTCCCACTGAGTCTGGCAGTCCACTAGCCTAGACTTTGTCCAAGTATTAATGCTTGTGATAGGCTGAGCTCTTAAAGCAGCCTCTACTTCCTTCATCTCTTTCAGTGATGGTTCAATTGTCTCCATTTCATTGATGAAAATCTGAACACACAWCAAGAAAATTAATGTTGTTCTTTAGCAAGATATAACATTAATTTAGAATAATATCAATAATTTTGCAACTTTTAATTACTCCAGAAAAACTTCTTAGGAGCAGATCGATACTGTGTTCAATACCAGACTGCTTAAAACAATTCTTCAGCGGTTCAAAATATCAGAATATGCAACTAAAGAACAAAGTACCGCTTGATATACACAATATAAACATGTTCATATGCCAAATGCCAACACCAAAACAACAGAAKTTTGAAGATTACATGCTTCTGGCATACCTCAATTTATATTCTTCTCCTGGAAACAAACATTTGAAGATACACTGTAATTATTTACTATAAGATGAAATTCTACATAACTGTGATCATTATATGCTACTGTCTTTCTTGTAAGACAGTCAATTCTAAACTTTAGGACTTTCATCAGACTTATTTGTTTCTTACTTTTACTACCCTTGGAAATTTAATGCAGAAAGTACTTCACACCCACAGATTCAATTCCTAAATTAAAAACAAAAAGGRAAAAATATATAAACCTTTTAAAGAGGAAATAATGCCAACTTGTAGGTAAGTATTTTTAAATACTGCAAAGATCTTTGAAAAGCACAAAAACATCATAGCTACATAAAAGATACCAACCAAAATATGTCCTGAAGAAAGACAGAACAATTTTTCTGGTGGGCTTTATGGAATATGCTACAGACACTACTTAATAATACAAGCAAATAAGTAGCATCTCTTCTTTATTATTTCAAAAGATTCCTTGTAAGAGCAAAACTCACTGTGCACTGGTCAAGTTGCCTTTGAAGTCCCTCAGTATCTCCTTGAAGAGCCTTTTCTGTCATTAAGAAGTCTTTCACACCATCCATCCACTTCTGAACAACTTTCGAGTCAGTCTGAATCAAACATAGTAAGGAACAGTTGATAGAATGCCACGGTGAAGAATGTATGGTTGTTGCATTTCAGCTTTTAGCAGCTTGCAAAGAACATTCTACAAGCCGCTGACATTGTTTTGTCCTTGAATCAGACCAACTCTGGTGTAATTTTTGGGGTTGTTTTGTCAGGGTTTTCAGGGGGAAGAGGGGTGTCCCAAATTTCTCTGTTCTCAAATTTATATGAATCTTAAAATCACAATAGTGATTTTCCCATCCACCACAGCATGGTTTAAGTGAACTGCACTGTTCCAGGCTACCTATCACACAGCAGCATGAGATCAGAGAAGGAGGASAGCATGGCTTAAGGAAGTATGGGGTTACTACCCTTCACACGAAGGACCTGGCTGAAGGCTGGGAATATGCCTAGAAACAATGATATAAACGATGCAGGACTGTTACCACCACGCTTGTTTAAAAGACAAACTGCACTCACAAGGTAAAGGGAGTGCCCTATAAAAATACAAATGTGGAGAAGAAGAATGGATAATGCTAAACATATCAGACCAATAGAAACTATTCTGGAAAAGCCCTGCATAACTGAGAGAGACATAAAAGGAAAAAAAAACACAGAAGATTAGACTAATCACTAAAATTAAAAAAAAAAAAAAATACAAAAAACCAGCCCAGCTGCTAGTAATAGCAGCTAGTGTACTCACTAGAGCAACTCTTGGAGACAAAAGTAACCACACACCCAATTTCAGAATTATCTGATCTAACAATTGGCAGTTGCCTTCTGTCCTGCAATGAGGTAGGATTAGAAGGAGGGAGGCAGAAGCATTGTCATCTCCTTCCCATGCAATCATGGATGTTCCAGATCATCCTTACAAACAAAACCAAGACAAATTTAGAGCACAGAGAGGGATTTTCCTTCCTCTGGTTCATCCAACTTATGTGGTTGACATTTTTTATTAATACAGCTGGACTTATTTTAATTAACTTTTTTTAACTGTTTGTTTGGAGTTTTTAATAGATGGCATCTATTTACCCTGACAAAACCATCATCATAGAACAGCTTATCAGCTTCACCTTCTTCTCTGCATGTCACAGAGAAGGAAAGCATATACTTAATTTTCTTAAAAGCCTGACACTAACAGCTTTTTCAAAATCAATGTATTACTCACTGTTTCTCAAAAAATGTCTGCACTAATGAGAACCCATTAGACTAAGTTCATGTTTATTTTTACATCAATGCTACCATTAGAGGTCAAAGTCATGACATTTTCTTCATTCCTTGTCCATTTTGGGGGTATTTCCTGCAGATGATTAGCCTGAAAACCATTTTCTAAAAGACAGACCCCAGAAGCCTTAACAGTAAGCCATGGCTTAATGTAAAAAAATACATATATAATAAATATATTTATAAAGGATGCCACTTTACAAGGCATTTTAGCACAWAACTAATTTAGCTTTCCTACAATAAGCTATTTATATAAGTAACTGAAGGGAATTAAGTGGTGTTAGTCAGACAAGCATTTAAACAACTTGCTGAATCACAAACTAAGCCTAAGGAAGTTTAATGAAGTAAATGCTCCTGTATTGCACAGGCAAATAATTATCAATGCTCAAATAACCAGTGCAGGTTGTTGATGTACAAGAGCTCAAAATTTTTAGACATTAATACCCTCATCATAGAATGCTTTGGGTTGAAAGGGACCCTAATGATCATCCAGTTCCAATCCAGCCACAGGCAAAGTCATCTTTAACTAGACCCCATCCAAATGGGCCTTGAACACTTTTATGGCCATGTTCCGGTGCCTCACCATCATCACAGTAAAGAATTTCTATCTATATCCAATCTTAATTTACCCTTTTTCAGTTCAGAGCCACTGTCACTAGTCCTATCCCTACATGCCTATGTAAAAAGCTCTTGCAGGGTCCCTTCAGGTACTGGAATGTGCTATAAGGTCTTCCTTACAGAGCCTTCACTATCCAGGATGTTTTCAAAATTTATTCCAGGCCAAAACAAATATCAAATGTGCTGAATCTTAACTGATWCTCTCCTAGAAAAACCACATGATGTACAACCACGCAGTAGATTTAAAAGATCTGAAAGCRATACACAATCAAAGACGCAGCAAGCCATACATTACCAGAGGCATGATAACAGAGAATACAAGATAAGGAAAATTTCTTCTAGAAAATACAAGCTACAAAACAGATAAAATGAGCTTTGTCTACTTTTCCCATAACATGAGTATTACAGTTTCCCAGTAAAACATTACTCCCAGTTCATGTCACTAATGCATGTGTTGTCAGCTTGGGGGAGCCTCTGTCACATCACAAAGAACAGAGGACTCACAGGCACATCTGCCACTGACAYGCTCATCAGACTAACAAGGATATCTTAATCATTGTTCACCAGCCTGCTCACTGTTAAAATGAGRATACTTACATTGTTTCTTTTCAAAAACCTAAACGTGAGGAGTGCTGTTTTGGGAAATGTCAGTTTTTAAAGGTGATTTAGGAAAAAGAAAGAAACATTAAAAACAWACCAATCATTGCAATAGTTGCACATAAATCCCATGTCCTCCAAGGGCTGACATTCACTTTTTTTTTTATTTTCTCTCTCAATTTTTTTTCCCCTTTAACAGCCAGGTGCTTCAACTCCTCTCTTGGCCAAGGAGATCCTGCCCAGCCATTCTCCAAACTAATCTTGTCTCTCTGGTTTGCTGTCTGCACCAGGACCACAGACCAAGGCTGTCATAGCAATCTTTCCTGTGGTACAAGTTACATCCTGTTGTGACCAATGCTGTACACAGCATTTTTACTCAACTTGTTCCAGATTGTCATTTTAATTTCTACAATGCTAGTCAACAAAAATCTGTGTATAGATTACTACCAAAGCAAAATCAGAGAATATAACACGACTGTCCATCCATTGACAGCTTCATGAAACATTYAGAAAACACAGGAATTGTGTACTTAAAAATACAGTTCATAAGAAAACACAGTGTAAGCCCCATATTTAAACAGATAGCACCAGTAGGTATTTCTTTTGCTTACAATTACTTAATAATAGTTTAATATTAATAAAGCAATTATTAATAAAGAAACAATTTAATAATTATTKCATTGTTTCTTCTGCTACAATTTCCTTTTCAGCTTCTCAACTTCCTTTGAAGTTAACAGGAAAGTTTTTAACATCTTGCTCAGGAAGAAATTCTGTTCTCAGATCTACCCAAAACAGTGCACTGCTTCAGCACTTCGCTCTCCATGGCAATTCAAAAGTCACGTGGGCATAAAATCCRTATCTGTTACCAGTGAGTGCTTCCTATGAGTGGTGGTACCAACATCCCTATGGACAGCTGTGAAGAATAGGGCACCTCACCTCTGACTGAAAAACCTAAATAACTGGTCACTAACTAAAAGCCTGCTATGCTAAAACCTACACTACTCTCAGCTAAATGAGAGAGAATTTAAATTTTCAAATGCCATCCTGCACATAGTTAAAAGCTGTGATTTAAAAAAGTAGATGCACATACAGACTACTCAAATTAACATGACTGAAGTACAGGAAGAAGCATGCTGCACATACAAGAAGTTTAGAGAGGAAAAAAATGCTGCTAATACTGAAGAGTGAAAAAGGTTCTGCTCAGCATATCTACAGATAATCAAGGAAACTACAAAGTTTCAATCATTTGAAAAACAATACTGATAGAAAATGGTTGTGCAAAGGACACTGAGACAGGCTTACTTGCAGAATATTTATTCAGTCCTGCTTCATAACTACTAAGTGTGGCCAGACAGTGCTGGGAAGCAAATGAGACATGATGGGATACCGTATATTAGGTCAAAGTCAGGAGAAAAATTAATGAGGAGGTGGTTGCYAGAAAGTAACCACCAAGGCTTTGGCTAAGCCTTGGAAGTTAATTTCTTCTAGGCTCCTGTACAAACCACCTCACTCACCAGCTGCTCCATAGCTCCACATCATCCCACAGACTGCTGCAAGTAGCTACTGTAGGATGGGTTTGCAGGAACCAGACTAAAAGCAGAAGCACAACTACACACATTATTCATTTTTATGCTCCAGGTTGTACAGCTTAAAAAAAATGAATGACATTTTTCCTGTGAAAGTCTGCAATTCTTCTTCCTATTCATAAGTTGGTTTATGGCTYTTATTAACAAGCTCACTAGCCTAGACTGGACTACCATACCTATACTATTCATATATACAGATCCCACACACATGCTGCTGGGAGGACCTCAAGTCCCAAAATAAAAAATTTGTGAACAACACTTCATGAGTAGGATCAGGTTTTCCCTTTAGGCATTTTTCCACCAAGTAAAACCTTTCAAGGGAACATGGTTGTGGACTCTGTTCTTAATTGGCAGCCTACTCCCAGCTGTCATTTAGTTACAATCTGTAATCCCTACCAACACTTCTTCCAAGTTTGTGGTTTAGAAAGGGGGGGGGAAAAAAAGGTTTGAGGTTTTTTTGAATTTCTGAACCATAATCAGAAATGGCTTGTGCAACTTTTACTGCAACATCATGCAAATCAACTATCTGGAACTGGTAACATGAATTTCGGTTTAAACATGTGTATCTATACTGAGTAGTTATTAAAGATCCTGTCTGTATTAAAATGAAAAAGAAAAAAGGAAAATAATAAAACTCACAATCAAAGTCTAAATCCAGTATCAAATAAAGGAACTATTTCCTGCTTCAAGGGATGGGAGAGCAAGAATGAAAGAAAATTTTTGGGAAAAGTGGTGGTGTGTACACCAATGTGCTAAAGACAATGCACATAGACAGTTGTTTATGTCATAAATTGCATGATGTGATACATCCTCTGTTAAATGGAAAAGAATGTAAATAAACCCACACCTTAAAATATTTAATGAATGTGAAAATAAAATTTTTTTAGCTAGTGCACATGTATCTTCCTCATGAGAGAATTTCTAAAGCACCTTCTTGGTTCTTAAAATGGAAAATACAACATGAAAATGAAAACAAGAAACTCATYTAAAATCTAGTTAAACAATACTCTGGGGAAAAACAGTGTTACTGTAATTGGTCTTTTATGCTGCTGTGATCAGCTTATAAATCTAAGGTGATACTGAAGAATGGGTAGTGCACATTTAATCATTAGGKCACAATAATATTGCCATAGGCTCAATCATAGTATATTTTCGTTTTTATCTTCATTAAACTCCTCCCAGAAGAATATAAACAGTCTAAAGAAGGGATTTAAAACAAGCACAAAGAAATCGATCTAACCAGTAAGTACTGAGTCCACTTCAGTTAAGTTACTTAAGCATTTATCTCTCCCCTCTATCAATGGGGTTAACATGTACATACCCTTACTCTCAATCCATTTTTAAAACAGTGTTATTTTCTGTCTTGCAGGAATTCATATGCATGTGTATRTATTTATAAAATAGGTAAGAGCGCTGAGTAACCTTAAATTTTTAACTGCCCTTCCTGTCACTTCAGAGGCCATGGCTGGAACTGGAAAAGTCACTATACCCAAACATCTTCTTTATTTCCTTTTTTAACTTCCTTTTACTAACTCTTCATTATTGTTGACTGAAACCCCACTTGAAGGAGCAGGTTTTCTGTAATAGGCATGGAATTACACTTTTAGGCCAGTAAGGCAGAAGGCATCTGACACCAATCCCAATGGAAAGCATCAGCCCTASTGGGATCAACAGCACAGCTGACATGCCCTTGACCTCAGCATAACCTTTGCTTCTGGTATGGAATGAGAGGGATACCAAGTGAAAAGTATTTCTGTCAGAAGACAAAATAATATCCTGGGCACATTAGAAGTCCCCTTATACACTGCTACAAATATACTACAGATGCTTTCAGGCTCTGCCAGACTAGTGGATCAACATTCCACTTCTCAATCAGTTTCATCTGGACTGCTGCAGGAACACAGAAAAAGAAAGGTCTGAAAAGCAATGGAGTTACGCAACCAAAAAAAGTCCTCTCTCTTTACCTCAAATATTCTCAACTTGGGCATAATTTCCTCCAGTAGTTTAACATCTTTGGAAACCTTGAGCTTTAACTTGTCCCAGCGTCCCTGCACATCCTTGAACTCTTGCATGTAGGTGTTTTTTACATCTGCAGCTGCATGTTTCTCCAAAGCTTTTGTTTCTTCAGCAAGTTTATCTACCCTGGGCTTCTGGGCTTCCAGTGTCGCACAAAATGTCTGTAACAAAGAAAAAAAACCTCCTTCCAGTATCAGCCAGACAAAAGGTACACATTTACATGCAAGTGAAGTACATCAAAAGTTTCATGGTGCATACGGCAGATTCAGTGAAGAGTGATATTCAGTCACAGCAGTTTCTGCAGCAGAGATGTCCAAACAACCTTTTAAGTAGCAGATCCTTCAAAACTGGAGCAGCAGCAGAAGGGTAGCAAGGGGGTAGCAAGTAGCAAGGGGGTAGCAAAGCTTGCCCAGGTAGCCAAACTCGCCCAGGCACCTATGCCTCTCTTGTGCTGTGCAGTATTGGCCCCTAAGGCAACAAGCAATKGCTGTGCTATCCTGCACTCACAGAGGAAACAAAGGTGACAGACCAGAGCCTCAGTATTGCCATTGCCCCACCAAGTTTGTTTGATCAGGTCACCAACCTGATCCAACCAAGCCTCTAGAAGGGGGATGCTCTTGGGGCCCTAATGTCCATTTTGGAAYTCCTGAGCACAGGAGATAGGTGCACACCAGAGAGTGCCGGAGAAGGTCACCAAGGCCACCTGAGGTTCCTCTCCCCTGGCTGAGCAGTCCCAGCTCTCAGCCTTGTCTCCTGGCACAGGCAGCAAGAGTGGGCTCTGAAGTCTTRAGGCCTGGAGGTCTCCAGCCCTCTCATGGACATGTCCCTCAGCAGCCTGACAACCCCTCAGGTTTTGTATTGGYTCCTCTTCCTCACACCCCTCCCCGACATCCCACTGCGCAGTGTTAGCTACCCACTGGAAACAAGGCAGGAGAACAGAGGGTGACAGCAGTGGAGCAACCTCCTCACTGCTTCAGTGTGAAGGTGAGAGTTACCTTAGCCTGCTGCAGGGCTTTCTCAACCTTGCTGGGCTCACTCAGGCCACTGGTGAGTGAGTGCTGCTTGCCCTCCAGCTCGCTCAGCGTGTCCTTCAGCTGCTGCAGGGACTCCACGTACTCCTGGCTTGGCTGGCTTTCTGCCTCTGGTATCAAGCCAAACAGGAAAAGAACAAAATATGAGGTAAGGAAATACACTTGAAACCCAAATCATAGGAGATGTGAACATCATAACTTTGCAAAAGCTAAAAATCTCTTCTGCTGACAGCAATGTTTTTCCTTTAAAAACTCTTAAATATATAATATACATACATATTATACAGAATATAATAATAAATTTACACTTACAACCTACCAAAGAATTTACCAACTCAACCTCATTTTCAGACTTTTTTATACACTTAAGCCCCTAAATCTATTCACGTGGCTGGAGTGGTAGATTTGACAATATTTAAATGATATATTATTATATCAATAATAATCCATAGTATTTAAATATAAAAACCACCCCAAATTAGTATTTTGCATTTTTAAGCTTTAGACATATCTACTCTTTATCTGAAAATACTCACACAGATATCAACTATATATAGAAAACATAGTACAGCATATATAATATGCCGTATATTACATATTAAATTAAATATATGCACTATGTTTAGCATGTATATTTAATATAAGCTACATATACATACATATATTTATAAATACTAGTTTATGTRTATAAGCACATCATAGTCTAATAGTAGGGTTTGTGTTTTGGTTGCTTTTCACTTWTTTTTTTTAAACATTTACCCACACAAAGATATAAAAATATCAGCTTTCAGCCTGTTGCCAGAATAGAAATACTATCTAGGAAGAGMGAAAAGGGAATTAAAGTTTTGATAGAGTGTCTGCTTGCCATCTTCAACCACATCGCAAAATTTGTTTGATTCAGCCCTGTGTGCAAATTCAGGCAGGAGGCAGCACCTCACTGGCATTTCAGAGGGAAAACAGCCAATTGGAATAACTGCAGCAAAACAGGATTTTRCCTGTAAGTCCTGTACTGTGGTATGCATATTCTCTGGCCTTGGATTCCTAAGCAATATTGTCACTGCCACAAGTGAAAATTAATATAAGCCCTGTTCTGACTCACCAGGTAACTTTTCAACAGCTTACTGTCAGAACTGTCCTACCATATATAAAAATGAGTCAACTTTTTTAGAAAGAATCAGACTTATCCAGCTTCCTTTTCTCAAAAAGCCAGGATCAATTTAAGGAGGGGGAAAGAAACTTAATAAAAAGGGTACAGTTGCACTGTCACTGAACTACAGCAAATCCTTAAGGAGAAGAAAATAGTTTGAACAGCATTCCCCGACAAAAAAAAAAGTCAATTCCCATTGAAAAAATGCCCACAGAGATGAGTATCAGTGCATGGGTGAATTTTCAGAGGCTCAAAGAAGAGCCATGAAAGTTGCTGGCCTTCTGTCAGTCAAAGCCTGCCAAGTTCACAAATGCCTAAGTGACACCACCAGTTGTTCCCACCAGTTTTGTGCCTCTGGAAGTTTTTACCTTGCAGCATTTCAAAATATGCCACAAATAAACAGCTGAAACCCTGAACTGGCATTTCCCTCAGTTCTTCAGCAAAATAATTTCTCTGCAGGTTGTCTCATTCAAAAAAAATACACAAAAACAAATTTAATGTACTAGAATATAGATGGTGCTTCTACCTAGCAGTAAYTGGTTCAAGTATACCAATAACACCTCAAGTGAAGTATGGCAAAAAAAAAATTAAAAAGTATTTTTGTCACATGGTGTACAATTACCAAAACACACAATACCAATAAAATCACTTACAAGTACATGAACTCAAAATAGATATAAAATAACAGCTCATCACAGAAAGAATGAAAGCACACCCTTGTAATTTGAACATGGCTGACAGATACTTTATTCATACAGTTTTCTGCATATATAATTGAAGTATGCAGGCATGCATTATATATAGATGACCTAACAATTTAGTAATTKAGCCTATTTTTATTACACACAGAATATGGTGTTAATGCTCTTCCATTTGGGGCTGTTGATAAAACATTTCCTCAAATTCCTCTGAAACAAAAACTAAGGAAACAAAGATGTCTTACAGCTTTGCTATTCAGAGCTTACAGCTCTTGCTATTCAGCTGTAACATATTATCAGAGCCACATATTTCACGCACTACATTTAAAATCCTTTAGAAACCAGCATGACTGGTCTCAACACTCATAATGAAATTTTTAATGCAACAACAACCCAAGTTGAAACTGCCTGAAAAGCAAGCCAGATTCCAAATCACTTCAAAGATGAAATTTCCAAAAGGAATTATGTATGACTAATACGSTCAAAGCTATGAAAAAGAATAAATTTCACATGCGCACTTCCATTTTACAAGMTTCTTCTAATCTTCTGTTTTTCATTTCTAGAATTATTTATTTCTGTAAGTGCGAGAGTGACACAGATTTTTGAAATATATTATCCACCTTAAATATCTCTTGCTAAGTAGTTAAATGAAGTTTCAGGAATGTTGGATCCTTGATAATCATTTTTAACATCATGGAATGATATATTTTTGAATTGTGCACAGATGAGGCCATACAAATATTCTTCCAGGTGAATAAATTAATTTTGTCAGCTTGACGCAAAGCTGCAGCATAATCAATAYAAAAATTCTACCAAAATTCAGTGAGTTTTCAGTCAGCTCAAAACAAACAAAAAAGCCTCCAAAACACAAGTAAGCAGGAGGCTTTATATTAACATACATATTTATACTTATTTACCTTTTTTCAGCTGTTGGTGACATTCCTCTAGTTTTTGATGAGTCAACTTGAAGTGATCCAGAAAACCACTCAAGTTCTCCTGAATGAAATTTGGAGACATGGGCTGAGAGGTGAGTGTCTTGCAGGTGGCTTTCAGATGTTCCAGCTGTGGACTCAGGCTTACAAGATGAGTTAACTCCTTCTGCAAGAGATTAAAACAAAAACCTAAATTCATAATTGCCCTGTAAACACRAAGATTTTAGCAAATCACAGCTCACCCATGTTACTAGGGTGACAACACTAAAGTACTTCTGTGACAGAGGTACCAAAATCTTCCAGTCAAATCAGGTGCCTTGCATGCTTTAGAAACTGAGTTATCCTACTGACTAGGCTAAGCTCTTCTGGGGCACACTGTACTTCTGACAGCTTCCAGTCAAAATTAACAAGTTTTGCCAGACTTACCTGACATAAGTCTTTCAGGACTGCTGAGGACTGGGATGTTGAAGAAGCATCCTTTTTAAGCCAGTCATCCTTCTCAATTAAAGTCTTCTCAAGCTCATTCATTTTCTTTAAGTAGGCATTTATATCTTCCTGGTACTTTATCTTTCTGGCTACTTCTTCTAGATTTTGAACCACATCTTTCCACCCTGACAAAATTTGCTCCATCACAGATTTTATATCCATTGTAGGAAGTCCTTCTAMAAAGGTTATACAAATTATCATTATATTAAGTGCAACACATTTTCATTAACAGGCATTTAACCTTTCCTTTCTTCAAATACTAGTGCACTTTAACATAAATCACTCTTTCAGCCATCAGCTTCAGGGCAATGGCACCCTCTGTAAAAAGTTGCAGCTGCAGTAGGCAGGGARGGGAAGACTGGACAAGCTTAGCAAATTGGGGCATATGTGCAAAGCACCTGGCTGCAAAAAATGTGGTTGCTGGGAAATCCAATGGAAATCAGCATTTTGCAAAAGGGATGCTGGTCAGTATGCAGGACAGCGGTACTACTCTTTCTCCCGTGTGGATGCTACCAGTCATAGCAACTTCACCAGAAGTGCAGATCTAAAAGACTCTGGATTATATGGACGTCTCCCTTACAGAGATCACATTTCACTGATGGAGTATTGTCAATATGAAACAAGATTTTGGCAAGGCTTAAACATTGAACTTTCATGAAGGTCAATTATAAGATCCCATGGATAAGTGTTTTAATTGACAATCTATCCTTTTCCCAATCAGAGACATTTCTTGCCTTTGAGCCATAAATTGTGACTGTATCATTAAAAACAAACTGATGGTTTTTACAAAAMTAGATAAAACTATGAAAAAGAAAGATACATATATATCAAGCTTAAATTTGGCTTCAACATTTTCATTTCTCTACAGCACTTACATTGTAAAACTTTCACTTAAAATCGAACTACCTCCTCAAAAGCACGTAGCTGACATTGTTACCGAAATAGAAACAGTTTCTTAAAATAATCCTTAAAAGAGTGCAAATAAACTCACAAACATTAATGAACAATAATATTGCTTTTCTAAAGGCTTAAAAAAACCCTAAACACATAATTAGCTAGTAAAAGTAACAATGACCAATGCAGGAAAGAAAATGAGAGGAGAGGAGAAGAATAAATTGCGATGCTTAAGTGGAGATAATGTATTTCAGTATTATTTCCCAGCAACTCAACTGATTAAATCACAAAAGAGAAAAACCTCCAAGTTGCTTACCCTTTCCCATTTGATCCAAAAGAATGTGTCCACTTCGTTTCAGTTCATCTAGCTTCTGGCTTTTTTCAGCTCTTTCCTTTTCAATCACCTTTAAAGTGAATCACAAAAGAATATAGTAGCAGCAAGGGTTATTTTCCTTGACTTCCCTCCTTCCYCCAGTAACATCTATTTTCCCGCTACTACCAAAAACATATTCAGTTTTCTTGGACACAACACCTTCTAAGACGGATGCTAGTTCTGCTTGTTCAGAAAACAAATGTAAAAGGAGTTAGCTCTCACAAGTGCCAGGCATGCAAGAGATCAGTAAAACAGCACCAGGAATAAAATATTGTTTAAAAGCTTGATGATCCCACAATRTGAAATAAGATGCTGGGACACCAGCTAAAACAAGTTACTTGTGATCAACAATGCAACTGTGATTCTCTAATGTGAACCAAGCAGAAAAGACTTTAATAGTCCCTTCATTTCTACAGTTTCTACTGAGATTTCAAGCGGAAGGGAACAACTGCCCTGTTCCCTACAAGTGCTGTAGCAAGAACTACAGCACTCAAGTCACCCATTCCTATAAGCACTAGTGCTTTACTCTCCTTCACAAAGATACAGAGAGAGAAATTCTCTGTGACTACACCAAGATTTTTAAAGGAGCCAGCTCCTCGCACATGTCATACATATTGGTGAATATTCCTTTGTGAGTCAATAAGTAGAACACATAGACAGAAGAAAAATTAGTTACTTGGCCACAAGACCACAACTTCAATGTCCTTATTACAACAAAGTATTTCCAAACTAAAATCTTTTTGAAACTCGTGTCAAAGGTCATTACCCTGGTTTAGACTTACTACAGTAAATTCAGAAGCCTGCACTTGTTTGCACAGCTGGGGAGAACAAACTGTGTCCTATCCACTTACAGCCCAATCATTTAAAAACAGTACTGTTCATGGGAACCTGGTATCCATCTCCRAGCCTCTTTTTCAAAGAGCTATAAACTTTCATAAAGATCTATAAATAAAATATTGGGATGGTTGTTTTGGTTTTTATTTCCAACAGTACTGTCATTCCAAACATTCCCACTGGTGCCATTTTGCACTTGAGCTCTAAGAAGGAGCTTCTCTATACATATTTTTAAATTTTGCTTTGGATTTCAGAAGCAAATTCAGGTCCTGCTAAGCTCCAGTAAGCCTTCATTAACAGACCATGTTCAATGACAAAAAGGCAAGAATACATTCCAGACAGAGAAGAAATAAAAAATGAAATGGCTGTTTCACAGGTCATACAAGATTCCACAAAATTATGTAGTCTGTCTTGCAGGTCAGCAATACCAGWCACAAGCTGTAACAATCAGGTTTTCTCCAAAATTAATAGAGCAAACAAGGTGTCCAAGCATTACAACAAACCTCTTTGGACCTTGGGTGGTACAGTGTTTGAGGAGTATCAGAGCACAATTGAAAGGGACTCTGAGCACCCCACTGGCCTATCTTTACCAAAATTATATAAGTAGTGTCAATCAAGGCCACATCCAACTGTGAAACATGAAACTGAAAGATGCTACTTAATGTAAAAGACAATAATCCTGAAGACAGACATTTTTCAGAACTCCAAAAAAGACATTAGTAATATATGTTTTTTAAATGTCCTGTGGATTATGCAACAACACCAGCAAAAAAATGTGTCCAACTGGTCAGAGATTTCCATGTATGTCCAGTTTTGAAACCATTTAACTAAAGGATTTAATCCCCTCAAAGCATGTGGATCAGCTCACACCTCTAGCTGACAGCCAGCTTAGACACAAAGTAAACTGAAACATKCTCTATTTTCCCCATTTTACCTTCAATTTTTCTTTCATGCTTGAAGTCTCCCTCATCTTCTTATATTCTTTGATGTGTGCAGCCTCAATGGCAGATTTTGATTTTGCAATCCAGTTCAAGAGCTCAGCACTTTCAGCATCAAACCTGGTTTAAAAGGTCAGACAGTTGTTTTTTAGTTTTTGTTTCATTTTTTCCCCATTCAKTCACTCTTAAAAGTTTCCCCATTCAGACTTTAAAATCAAAAGTCTTGAAGTCCAGCACATTATTCAATCCCAAACCAGCAAGCCTGTACACAAAGTTAGTGTTTCTCCTATTRCTACTCACAGGAAGCAGGGTAGAGACAGTTTCAAAAGCCTACCATAATAAAAATTATGCCCACAGTATTAGCCCTCAGGAACAAATTGAGAATACGTGGTGCATTTTATTTCTCCTTTTTTTTTTATGCACAGCTTCACACAAATTCTAACTGTTTCTACATTAAGAAAAAGATCTCTCAATGCCAAGAATTTTGAAAGTAATAAACTAAACCTCAGGAACAAGACAAATAAGAATTGCATTTCAAACATTTGAAAGTCTGCAATACTATTTCATCTTAAGGAAAAGCTAACAGTGGCAGTGAAGCTGACAAACAKTTTTGCACACTTAGCTGAGTATAGATTAGATTATAGTTTACTGGTTTTGTCTACAGTGGACAYGCCTATACTGCCAACTTTCTTATGCCTAAAACCTCTAGGCTACAACCTCACACCATAAAAAAAAACCCAATCAACTCTCAAACGGAATAGTTCTGCACTGAACTTGAAGATGTAYAGATACACTGGACAGACCACAAGTCAGGTCATATCACAATTACACTGTGTGAAAAACAGTGTGAATCCTAACACAGAATAACAGCACCCCAATAAATACAACTGTCAAACACTTTAAGTTTCCATGGGAAAACTGGCAAAATTCTACTTACTGGTCATTTGTTGGTTTCAACATATGGAATGTTTCAAATGGAAACATGCAAAAGCATCAGAAAGTTTATACACTCTCTTTACTAACCCTGTTTTTCATATAGTTTGACCTCTASGAAAACAGATGACAGATTAATCACTTCTGCTTTCAAAACAGTTTCTACAACTCATGAGACACAAAGAAAGGACAGATGGCTTGCTGACTGCTTTACTGCCCTGGRACACCCACATGCACACACCATCCCCACCACAGTTTATAGGGTTTGACCAGTGTCTCAAGAGAGTTTGGGCAGGTTCCTCACTTCTTCAAACCCTCATTCCCCCTCCAGAAAAAATGAATAAACTTTTCTTCATTGTGCAAACACACATCACCTAGCACAGCCAACTCCCTAGAGCTATGCAGCCTCTATCGTATCTCTAAATGACCTGACAAAGATTTAAACCAGTGATACTTCAAGGAAATGCTCATTTCCTCAGCAAAGCACAAAAAGCAAAATGTTGAGCATACAGCATTTAATTTCTTAATTTTTCTTGAAAGAATTCCTTTAGTTTTAAGTTTGCTGTTTAAAAAGGAGAATTCAACACAACTTATTAAATGTTAAGCCTAAGAGGAAAGACAGCTCCAGGAAAACCTTATAGCAGTCTTCCAGGACCTAAAGGGGGAGCTACAAGAAAAATGGAAGGGGACTATCAGGAAGTGTATGGATAGAACAAGGAGTAACTTTTAAAGTGGAAGAGGGTGTATTTAAATCACATACAAGGAAGAAATTCTTCCGTAAGAGGGTGGTGAGGTACTGGAACAGGCTGCCCAGAGAAGCTGTGGATGCCCCATCCCTGGAAGTGTTCTAGACCCTGTTGGATGGGGTTCCAAACAACCCTAGTCTAGTGGAAGGTGTCCCTGCCCACAGCAGAGAAGCTGAAATGAGATGATCATTAAGTTCCCATCAATTCCCAAATCATTCTGTGAGTCTATACATGCAAACCAGCCAGTCACTCCAGAACTACCTGTCAAAGGAGACATCACTGTAATATAATATTTACTACCAAATACAAGGGAGATAGAAAATATTTTGGAGCCTCTTGTTTTGTGCCTTTTCTTACATTTTTCATCATATATTTTATGTAAYTTAGTAATAAACAACCAATCAAAATGCTTGGCACTATCACACCACTTTTTAACCAAMGAGGAAAAGATGTTTTTTCCCTAAAGAAAGTAAATATAATTCTATCTTTTCAGCAAAGGAGCTGAGGGACAAAGGATTGAAGACCTGATTCTATGAGAAACAAAACACCCATTTCCCTTTGAAATTAATGGAAGCTATAGCTTTTCTGTTCCTCTGAAAACAAGGCTGCATGTAGTATTCCATTCCCACCCAAAGAATCACAGAACTGTTAGGGTTGGAAGGGACTGTAGATAATCTAGTCAAGCCCCCAAGTCCAATCTAACAACTGCAACTTAAGTATTGCGCAAATGCATAGAAGAAAGACCAAAAGCCAAGCATCTAATGAGCAAGGGAAAATGGTAGGGACATACACTTACCTTTTCTTTGCTTCACTGTCTCCTGGAATTTGCCTTTTCTTTGGGAGTGGTGGTGGGGGCAACTCCTGTCTGGACTGTTTAACCGCTACCTGCTCCTTCAGTGGTGTTTCAGCAGCAGTCTTCTGTGAAACCTGTGACATTCCTATACTTCCTACTGCTTGAGTTACCTACACAAAACAATTTAGAGCAAGGATTACATGCCATTTTTACACCAGCCAAATTGTTTTTTCATTTTCTTTTATTCAGTCATAAAAGCCTCTCTATTCACTCCCACAAATGACCACACCAAGCTGTCATGAAGCACCTTTATCATAGATGCACTTCTGAGAAAAAGATCATTATTCTCATTTTACAGATCAGAAACAAGCATCAAAAGTCTCAGTTCCACTAGAATCATGCCAGTTTAAGTGAACTACAATTTTAAAAATAAGCATTATATGAATTTTCTTTCACAATGTGTTCAGAAAAAAAMGCAACATACTTGGAGTTCATTAATACAAATTCTACATTTTGTATTCTTACACCATAAAACCAAGCCTAGATCTCATAAAGAGCTGACACACAGTGAATTTCACCTAAAAACTTATTCAAGTCAACAGAAACCTCCCATGCTCTTTATCGGGTTATAAGGTAAGCCCCARGAGACTCAACCTATAAGTTTTAAGTATGTGCTTGATATTTAAGGGAGTGAAAATACGGAGACAGGAACTGGCATTCTCTAGTGCTTTGACTCAAACACAAGAACAAATTAAAGCCACATGGATGAAATAACCCCTACTCAGACTGCACAACTCATTCACTATACATTAAATGGATCATGAATTTGTGCCATGGTTTTCACCAGAACATATTAATATCACCTAAAAAAAAACACGTATGAGTTATAAAGCTGTCAAATAAAATTCTCACAGAAACCAGTAGGAATTCTGCCTAAATAAAAACATTACCAAGCACTCAAAATACTAAAATAAACATTTAACAATCCAGCTTGGCTATCATCGTTATATGTCAAACAAACAACTACTCTATTTTCAACAGATGAGAAATCATACTCACAGAGCATAAATACTTGTATGACTCCCATTTATTTATCTATTCTGGGGTTTGGGGTTTGCCTCTGTTTTCTTTTAGTACCAGATTTAATCCAGTCCCAGCACTCTTATAATGTTTAAAGGCATTTGCATTGTTTGACTGATAATACATGGCAAGCCTGCTTTACTCATCAGAAAAATGAAGCTTAATCTGTGTGAGAAAGGAGTAATAATACTGTCAGGTTAACAACTTGTGCTTTTAGAGACCAAAAATGCAGACAGCTTTGTCAGCCCTGCGTGAAAAAGCACTCACCTACMTCTCTAGCCTGATGCCTGGGCAATTTTGCTGACACAGTTTCAGTGAAGTTTGCATTCATACAGTCTTATGAAAAGCTAAAAAGTAATAAAGCCTTGTAAATACCTGGTTGGAATAATCCTCTAGCTTCTGAACCAAACTGTCCCACCTCTGAGTTAGTTCTTCTTGATCCTGATCAATTTTACTGGATGCTCTGCCATTCCCAAGGATTTGGGCCACATCCTGACCTAGTTCATTCAGTTGGTCTAGTGTTTGTCGTTTCATACCCATGTCCTCTTTTAAAATCTGTAGTTAAAAGAAAAGATTAAAATATTACATCAAGTACTCTACTTCCGCTTACCTTCAATTCCATGGCTAAGAAGTGAAGGTGGTTGAAAGGGGAGTACAGGGGTAAAAGATGTACTACCTAAGACAGATGAACAGTTCTTTTGTGTAAAAAAAGCATTAACAGACATTTTTTTAAAAGAGCACATCCTTGAAACACCTGCTAGAGGAACCAGCAGTACCTCTCGAGTAACAGTTAGAAATTATTAGTTCAGGTACAAGCTGCTCCAATGAAATTAAAAACCCACAGCACAAACCTATACTTTGGAAAGCACAGCTGACTGGTGGCCTGCAATAAAATCCAARCCCTGTCAAGAATCTAGGATAGCTGTTCCAGAGTTTGGCATACCAACACAGAATGGCCATGGAMTAAGTGGTACATATTTTTAAAATTCAAGTGCAAGAATCTGGCAAGCAGAGAATGCTGGCCTGGCTTCTGATGTATCATGCATTCATAGCTCCTACTAGGGTAAAGCTAGTAATTTGCCACTCATGAGGTTTGATGGGACAGAGCAGGATAGCAATACTCACTGCTAGTTTCCGAACATTCACACTCAGGTCTGTTTGATCTTTAAAGTTGCTTGTCTGGACCTTACTCAGAGCCTCCTCTTTCTCAGTTAACCAAGCTTTCAGTAAGCACTGCAGATCATAAGAAAAACAGCACAAGAAAATGCCAAGATTGTCAAACAGCTATTGACAATTGCTTCTTTCAGATCTTTGCATTTAAAGAACAATTCTGCAGTCTTTATATAAAGTTGACTTTAACAAAAATARTACATAAAAGAGGACAAAAATATCACATTAGGGAAGTAATACTTCCAGCAAAACAATTTCAACAAAACCATTTCTCAATATATCAGAGCACACCTCCACAAAGTTATTTACAGCAAGCATATTCACCATAAAGCTAATGCCGGACTTATAAATCACATTAGAATATATCAAAATGGCATGTAAGCTTTCTTTTGTTTTCCACCCTTCTTCCTCTGTGACGCAAACCCAGCTGTTACAAACATTTTCTCACAGAAGCTAGATCACTGGTAATTCCTATTTCTTTTAGTCCAGGCAGTTGAACAAAGACTCAGTCTAATAAGTCACCCCCCTGTCTGTGGTACCAACTTTCAATTGCAAAATAATTTCAGCAAATCCATTTCATTAACTACTGGGAGCTGGAGTGGTCTGCTCTGAATARTTGCAACTCAGGAATCTTTAATTTTTTTCCACTTTTTTTTCTAGGAAACCTGTCCTGGGTCTCACTTCTCTTCAGTCACACAGCACTACTGTAGCAACACCAGCAATAACTGGCGTAAAGTACCAGGAAGAACTTTATGACTTCTGTGTTATGTTCCCACAATTTGGACAGAAATCTCCATGGACTACAATGCCCAGTTCACTATCAAGCTCAGTTGCACAGCCATTGGTGCTCTGCTGTTCCTCTCTGTTTAAAAATCCAAAAATCCATCATACAGCAAGACATATTTTTGTTCAACCAACATACTTTACAAGAGCCACTAGGCTGCCCCTTCTAGCTGTATATTTCTGGCATTGCCCCAGAACTTACTACAGCAACTTTGGGCCAGAGGGCTAAGGCAGTTTACATTTCCAATGTAAACCAATATGCAAAATCTACAGACAGAAAATATGATGGTGGTGGAAATGCCATAAGGCTGTGAGAAAAAAAAAATATTATATTTCCACATACTCTGGAAAAATCATGCTGGTATTCCAGCCAACATATTTTATGCATAAGAGGAGCTCAAAAAACCCTTCATGCATTTAGTTAATTTCTGCTAAATCAGCAGTCAAAGATAAYTCTCCCTAGAAAACTGGAACATAATTACCACAGTACTAAGAAGTCTCTGGCACTGATTGAGGAATTTATTTCAAGTGGTAAGAATTGTGTTGACTTGACAATGTTGTATACAAAAGCTTTCTAGGCAGCCACAAAATTACTGATGCATCATTGTTGCTCATCTCTCCATGAGGTTGAGCAAAATAAAGAATGCTTGTATCTAAGGGTTTTAGTTACTTTTGTGTTATCAAAGGGTTTGTATTAAATTTTTAAGTAGTTTCTGACTGTAATTTTTTCTAAGTCACTTGATCATTCTCAAAGATTTGTAATTCAAATCTGTCAGTAACAAAAGCATTGTTCAGGTGAACAATAAGTACAAACAGGCTCATCTAAAGCACCTAAAACAAACTTCTATTTCCTTATTATTTGCTATCTGATATTCTACATTAAAGAAACCCATTGTTTCACTTTTACAGAGCAACATAGTTATGCACAAAGAAGCTGACTGCAAAAGCAACTTCAACACAATGTAGCACTTATGTTAAAGGTATTGTAAGAGTCAATTAGTGGTCTCCAAACAAATGTAAGGGTAGAAGAGGACAGAAACATATTTATATGATGACACAGAGTCATCAAAACTAAGAGCATTTGAAGTCCATACAGCAAACAAACACAAAGCAAAAATTTTGGGGGAGTCCTTATTTCTCAACTCTGAGTTACCATGCCCAAGAGTTGCCAGAAAACATTAGCACACGAATTTCTGGATATACATGCACAGGTGACAAAGCATTATTTTAAAGAAACACAGATAAACAGATACTCTGCATGAGAAAACCAGAATCTTAACCTTGGGTCCATATTAACAACAACATCACATGAGCTACAAATTCACCTTATCAATATACTACAAACAGATATGGCAGGGGTATGGGAGAAACACAGCCCCGAAGAACACAGATAAAACATTCTCATCAAAGAAACCAGGCTGCAACTGATACCAGTAGCTATACCAGCACTGTTCTACTTTTCCCCAATGTCTAAACGATCTGTGAGTACTGCAATGTTTAAACAATAGCTTACATGATAAATATCAGTATTTAAGAAAAAGAACAATTTTGGTAACACCATCAAAGAAAATGCCATCAAATATTTTAAGCTGAGACATGGAACAAGCTCTAGTACTAGGCACGCAAACACAGCACATTTAGCTGTGTTACCCTAGTTTTTATGCCATCCGTTAATTTGTGTTTCATGTATGTGTAAAATACATGATGTTAAAGGAAGAAAACAGTCACAGTGTCATCTTTATAATTCAACTGTTCACCTGAACTCAGCAAAATGAAACAAGCTGCATGTTTCTCTATATTGACCAAATGCTTGAYGTTACTGATTTTGAAATAGTTATCTATTGATCAGCATTGCACAAGTGTGCACACGTGTTCACGCTGGAAACATACATGCCTTAATTAGGAAAATTTCTAAAATTACAAAACTAGCAGACAGAAAACTCATTGCCATTTTGCTAAGTACCACAGATATTCCCACTTATTGGCCATTTTGCAAGATATATGGAAATATACCTTGGAAATAATAAGGTGTTATACAGTTTTATTCTTAAACTTTGGAAAAATATTCCTCCTGCATTTCAGAGTATATAGTCCTCAAAAAACACTGGGATCCCAAAAAAACCCCAAAATCTAGATATTCAAGGTTTTCTTTCCATGAATTGCTCAACCCTAGTAGTCAGGGGCTTGATGGTTTGGGTTTTTTGGTTTGTTGGTTTTTTTTTTTCCCATCCCCAAACTGACCAGTCATTCTGAGTAACTGAAGAGCTACTCACTCACCTGTTCTTCCAGCAGCTCCTGCCATAAAAGTTGAATTTCTTGCAGCTTGACCCGCCGATCTTCAGTCCAACGACAAACTGCTGTCCACCGTTCACCAAGCCTCTACAAAAGCACAAAACAGAAACAATCACGAAGCTCAGAAAAACTCCAAAACCAGAAAATCAGAAGCGCAATTTCTACTTCACATTAACTTCTTTCTACATTCCATCTACTTCTCTGTCCATTGTTGCTGTACTGCACAAAGCTGATAATTAACACTTTCAAAAACATTCACCTATGGCATTACCTCTGTTTTTGCTTAAGTCTTTGAGCTATTTGATTGACTTAAAAAGGAGTGAACAAAGTAGCATGAATTCTGTTTGAATAAATTCTTTCACTCTCACTATACTTCAGTTTACAGTCCTGACAGGAAAATACTTCATATGATATTCCCTAGATAAAATGTGTTCATAACTTCCTAAGGAAAATAATTTATATGAAATAAGAGCTGCACTGTGCATCTTCCCATTTAATGACATTGCTGAAAGGATACACTACAAAAGTACAGAAGTCACTGGGCAAACAGCTTGACTAATCAGGAATTGAGCTTGAAAGTTACCAAAGCAGTTTTGCAGGTTTTCGTTTGAGCTAATTTAATAATTCTTTAAGTTATTATTACTCCTAAAGAAAACACTATTTTTAATTACTTTCTAAGATAAATTGTCTTTAAACACAAAAATGTTGATCAACAAATATGTGCAAATATTTTAAAGGCCTAATGCTACAGCTGGAAAAAAAAGACTCCAAGATTTTACCTGCAATTGTTCCTCCAGAATAGCTGTTGCACTTTCCCCACTGCTTTCATCAACAATGACCACCATGTGTGTTAGGGAGTTGACCTTCACCTGTTCTGCCTCTAGGTCACTCTGCAGGCTCTACAAGAACAAATCAGAGGTTACCAACTTGGAACACATTTGTTAATCTACCGTTTTGGCCACAGTGACTGTCACAGCTGCTGTGGCAGAGGAACTCTGGTACTTCAGATTAAGCAGTTAAGCACAGATTTTACCACTGGGAATCACTGCAGTTTAAGTAAACATAAGCAAAAGGCTGCTAAAATGAACCCAAAACCGTTCTGTTAAAATGTTGGAAAAGATGGAATGCTTTAAGCTGTTTGCCCCACACTTGACTAGGAGAATCATACAACAACTGCATTGGCTTTCCATATGCCTGATGCTATAGGTAGGAGAGCTTAGGTGTTTCTACACAAAGCTGCTATTGTTAATAAGAGAGTAACACACCAGGCATGCCAAACAAATCATTAACAACATTCATCTTTCTAAAATTGACAACAAAATTCTCAGAAGTATCAACAGTGCAATAACTGACCATGATGCTCCGAAGATAATGGTCGAAAACTGCAGAAAATATCCAGTTCTGATTAGTTTAGAACAATCTGTAGATTTAAATATTTATACAACTGCTAGAATAGATTCCATGGCTAAAGCCTACTGCAAAATATCTCTCCAAGATCAATATACCTTTACAGTACTGTAAATGTCACCTTTTATCCCTGCATACCCTAAGCTACTCTAAGAAACACATGCCTCAAACTTCCCAGACTTTGAAAACAAAGGAAAGAATGTAAATGTGGGACAGGAAACTACACAGACTAAAAATACTCCACTGTTCTTGTTCTGTGAGGTATGCCCCATGCTGGGGAGAAGGTCAAACCTCAGCACTGAGCACGAAAACTAAAGCTGCAACCACGACAAATATCAAAAAGACATTCTTTCTCCTTCTCAAAAATACTGCAGGACAGAAAGGTTGGACTCATASTCAAAAAATCAAGTGAGAGAAAAACCACTTCCAAAATATTGCACGCGTCAGAAAACAGTGTGTAAGCACTCCCTTAGGATGCAAGCACTGTAAAAGCAGGGAACGGAATCACTGACTTCGAAGGCCCTAATTGTTTTAATTCCCGCATTATTTCAATCTCCAAGTCTCAAGCAGGCTTTGGCAATGCCTGCCAGKCATTACGGGCAAGTTTGTCCACAGTACCTTTCATATTGTTCCTCACACCAACAGTTTACCAGGAGAGGCCTTATTCTCTGCACAAAGCAAGGGAACAATTTTCCCTAAAAGTTTCACTTCCTACATGAAGTAAATATAATAGTTCCTGCTATTCAGCAGTGCTCAAGCATTCAGTTAAAACTTCTAATTCCTTTCTACACCATTATCATCCTTTTCCAAACACCAAATGCAGCCATATATGACTTCTGACACAATAAAATTTCTCAGTTAAGGAATCCCCCAATGKACATGTCTTTCAAATACTTCTCCTACACATATTACATAACAGGCAGAAGGTTTACCTTATGTTCTTCCAGCTGTTTTTGAAGTGACTCCAAATCTTCCGCTAAGAGCTGAGATTCCATCTTCTGAATGCGCTCTTCTGTGACTGTCAGCCAGTCCGACAGCTGCTGCAACTGCTGCTTCTGGAGCTCCATCAGCATGTCATGCAGGCTGCAGGGGGAAGCACAGAGTTATTTCAGAAACAGCTTTCCCAAGGAAAGGAACTAGATTCTTATTCATATAGGAAAGGAGCAAGGCCATGCATAAAACAGTTACYTATCATAAATAAAATTTTCACCATTAAGCTAAGGAACAACAGTAAGTACTTTTATTTTTTTTCTCAAAAAATGTTCATGAATTATGAAATTTATATCAGGATTGTTTCTTCCAGCAGGGGTTTGCTGCTAACAAATCCTCTGATGAGAGTSACAACAAAACGCAGTTTTACCCTAGATGTGCAGGTCCTACTTTGGTAACCCACAARCAGGAAAAAAAATCTTCTGAATGGTTTTTAGTTATGTAAATACTCATCGATATCCACATCCACTGTATGCTTTATTGCAAAATTTTAATGTGGTTTTTAATATTGTTTCAGTAGTTTATGTAACTATTGCATTCAATTACCATCTATTTTGTCTGGCACATCTACATAATTCACAAAATACTTTACRTAATGATCAAAAAAACCCCTATCAATTATAATCATTACTTTAAGCTTCATCTTTGAAAGTATGAAGGTGGACTTTGTGTTACAAACTGAAGAGCTAATTCTGGAAAAAGTTTTACAGATTCTCCAAGGCACAGCAAGCACCAGAGGTCAGTCCTGCATCTCTAGAAGAGGTTTATGTGCCATGAACTCACCGGGACTGCCTGTCCATGCTCTCCACCCTGAGTTCCTCCCAGCGGGAATTTAGCAGCAGCATTTGCTCCTGGATCTCAAAYTCTTCTTCCGGTGACAGATTTCCCTGGGCCACCAGTTGGTTTCCAGCCTGCAGAACATTTCCCACACTGCTCTGGTGTGCAGTCAGTTCCATCATAAAACCCTGGAAGTGGTACAAGCAGACACATCACTGTGAGGTCTTACCAGAGTTTAGGACTTGGTAAATATCCTAAAAAATTATCATGCTTGAAACAGTGCAGTAGAATGAGCTGGCACCATCAAATGCATGAGGATGGCAGACCCGTTCCCTTCCTTGACACAAGGTTTTTTATAAGCTACAAAAATTCTGGATTCAGTAAAACAGAGATATAAACAAAAGCTGACCAACTCAGAGAAAGATCTGTTKGGAAGAAGACAGCCTTCAAACAAACACATTCAAGAATATGAAACAGGAATTTACCTAGGGCAAACAGAACATAAGATCTGAAATGTCTTCTAAGGAACCAAGCAGAACCCCATAAGTTAGCAACATTTAAAAATTCATATATTTATTATAAATACAAAATGCTTCTTCCTTTGCTTCATGGCTTTCAAACCACAAGGAAAATAYTCCTCATATTGATCAGCACTCAGATTTTATATTCTATTTTACACAGTAAGCTGACACAGAAGAAAACTAAAACATCTAACATGACAATAAACTCCTAGCAACATTAGGACATTTGTTCAGATTTAGAACGGAGTCAAAGCAAACTTTGGAAATAAGAATAATTTGGAATCACCAACAYATGTTTCTGGAACAAACTATCCTAATCATCACAAAGGAAGCATTGAATTAAATTGACATGATTATTAATTTCAGCATTACCCTCATTTATAACAAGTGGCATAAGGCTTACCCAGTTTTTCAATAATTGGAAGCAGGAAAGTACAACTTGGTCTGGATCAGACCACCTAAACTCCAGCAAGCCAGGCACCAAAAGCTGACTTGAAAAAAATTGGTTAAGATTTCAAAGCATGCTCCATTCTAAGTTCTTCTAAGAAGATCAATTTCATCTTGAATACGGACTAGGAAACGGAATTCTGCAGCTTATATACACCGCATCCCCCCCACCCAAAAAAAAAAAAAAAAAAAAGCCAAAACACAAGAATTTTAAAGAGAAGCTTACTTCATGGGTAGAAAATTGTTCTTTGACTTCCTCGACATCACCAGATATTTCCTCCTGCTCCCGAAATGCATCCTCGGCTGACAGTAACCATGTAAGWACTTCTTCCAGAGCAACCTGGTAGCTATCCAAGTCCATATCTACCTCTGTCACTGTGCTGGGAGTCTCTGCTCTTGAACTGTCCTGGTCTTCTTCAAGTGCTACAGTCTAGGCAGCCAAGAGGAAAGYGATGTCTTAGAAGTGCACAGAAGATTCCCTCCCAAATTATATTAAAAATAGAATATCTAAGATCTCTTTTAATCTTTCATAAAATATTAGAAGAAATCATTGGACACATTTTAATGACAAAGGTCAAGGTCACTGCACATTACATCACATTACAAGGAAAGAAAAGTTCATTAGTAAAGAACCAGGATAGCAAATACAACTTTCGTCTTGCTCTCTCAACAGTGAATCTCAAAACCAACCAAAGCCTCATCACCACCACTAACCACCACAAGTTCCACGGCAAAGTCAGTCAAAGATTCTGGACCACCCTCTTCAGCTAYCAAGACACTTGTAATAAAGAGAAACAAAAAAAATGGGCAGCATAACACAAATGCTTTATACCTCAATACACAGGATTTTGTACACATATCAGAAAAGAAAAAGAAAGATGAAAAGACTGAAGTTAATGACAAAGAAGATGCTATGATTTTTTATATTTTCCCAGTTGTAAAGACAGAAGGCATGTTCCAGAGATAACTGACAAACATGAAGATCAGCTCTAATTACAACTCAAGGAGAGAAAGGCTGGATTTGATGACAAGCACACCTGTTGCATGCTGAATTCTCCAGCCTCACATTCCTGCTTGTATCTCCTTGGAAGGGTTTCCACCTCCCGAATGTCTTCCATAGTGACTTGCTTAGGAAGGACTTCAAACAATGAAGTTAAATACATAATAATGGACTTTTTGTCTGGAAGCTGTACAGCAACATCTGCATCAAAAAGATAAAACATGGGAAAAATAAAGGAAGACAATTTTTAAAATCATTACACAGAACACAGGTAACAATTCTCATATTGTACAGATCTCAGGTTCTCCTGTCAAGTAATCTTTCGTAAGCTTTYAATTTAGACACTATTTTTGACATACATTAAAAGTAGCATCAAAGAGGAAAAAAAAATTAAAATGAATTTTCTACATTTGGAAGTGAATTCAYGTTAAAAGTCTTGGTCTTTTTGAAGTAAGAGCCTAGACATGAAGTTACTATGGAATCAAATCAATTTGGGAAAAATTGTTCTGGAGCATCTCCCAAGCAGAGATGCAGTTCAAGGACAGTAAGTTACATAAACATTTCCAGTAGAGCTCTATTCCCCTTCCCCCACTGTTAGTCAGCTAATTTTCTTATTTTTCTATTTTTCACAATGGAAAGAGTTTCACTGACCCAGGTTTACTTCACTTGGGTTATGAGCAGTACCCATTCAGAACTTCCTTTTTTTTTCATAAGAAGCCAGTGCTTGAATCTATAAAAAGTTTGACAGCTTGTCTTACAGAATGAACCTTTGGAGGCTCACTTCAAAGCAGAGCAACAGCTCAGTATCTTGAAAAGGAGCCGTAGAKGTTTCCTGGTAAGCATTCCTAGACAGTACACACTCACAGCACTGGCAGCTTCTGCTGCTCAGTGTGTACATAAAGAATAATAGATCAGGAGCTCTTAAACCATCCTATTCTACAAAATGCTCTACTGCATCTGAAAAGCACACACTCCTGCAGCACTACTCCCACCTAAAATGAAACGAAGTCAGGGTACCAACTTCACCTTCCTTATACTGCCTCTGGATTGAAAGYCAACCTAAACCTTAATATTCAAAACACCAAAGCTTACACATGCACAGACATGCCTTTACCCTACATATGACAAATTAAATTTAAATCCAAATTTAAGAACTTGAAATAAAATAGCACTGCACAAAAGCTGATGGAATTTTTATTCATACTTAGCATCAATAGAAGAAATTTCTTTCAAGAGAGCTCAAAAAAAGTTTCTTGTCAAGTAAAATAACTATATCCCACCTTCAGGATCCAACAGTTTCTCAATTCCTAAGTGGTTCTTGGCTATGCTGAAAGCATTTTCCAGTCTCTCAACCGGGGACATCTTTGTAACTTTATCCCAGCTGAACAGCTCAGGTCTAAAAGTAAAAGCAAAACAAGGAAGAAAGCCAATTTTATCCAAAAGAAAATTYCATATAATGCAGAATATCAAGTTATGGATATGATGGTAGTTACCTGAGTAATACAATACACATATATACAAAATACCCACATAAGTGCATGTAACAAATGTAAAAAAACCCACGTATTTGTACTTATTAGTAAGAATCTGACAATCACTTATTAATTGACTTCATATCCACAGCAACATCCACCTTCCACCTTGTGCATTCTAAACAAAGTCATTGACTTCAACAGATTGAATACCACTACCAAAACTCATAAGCTTGGTTTAAAATTTATCCCAGAGTCAGATTTCCCCAACTTCTTTTATAGCATTACTGTTACTACACATTATCTGCATCAGGCAATGCTGGGTAATCAAGAGTCACTGTTCCTGGAAAAACTCATTCCGAACTTGTGATGTGGTTCAGTGACACCCCAGGCCATCACAGCCAGGAGAAACAGCAGTCTCCACCCCACTCACCCACCCTTCCCCATGGTCTTTCCCCCTCAATTACAAAATACAAGAAAACACCCCATCACAAATGCTCATGAGTCACAATGCAAATCAGGCCAAGGACCTGACCAATTTGCAGTGTCAGCAGCCTTCATCTCAGATCAGTGTTAACCCAAGGACATCTYCAGTCCAGCTGTGCACCCAAAACACAATCCTGGGTCTCAAGGGGAAAGAGCAGGGCACACACCAGGAAGCAGAGGGAGCAAACAGGGTCCATTCCAGCGGGAATGCTACACCAATGGGGCAGCATCAGCCAGGCACTGCAGCAGAGCACAGCTGCAGAGCCATTAAAGCACCTTCCATTCTCCTGCAATAGTGGCTTCTCATCAAAACATTGCTATTGATTCTCTGTTTTATAGAACTTGGGGAGGAAGACATGGGCTTGYGCCTTTAATTCTTTTAATATTTTATTTAGTTATAAATCTACCTAAGAGTATCCTTTATCATCTGTCAAGTCATTATGTTTGCAAAACAGGAAGGCCATAAGCCAACAAAGCGAAGAAGCAAAGAGCCAGAAGAAAGAAAGGTGAACAGGAACATAGATATGCATAGAGGCTCATGGAATATGGTACATTSCTGCAAAAGCAACAAGGATAACAAYAGATTATGTAAATCTTTAGTAGTYACTCTSACTTTGAAAACAAAAGGTGTCATAAATCACAACTAGGCACTTACCTAAGAGGRAGAAAATTGAACCAAAAAGCAGAATTCACTTCAAAGAGGAACTAAGCTAATATTAATAAGTGAAAGAGACCAGTACAGTAAAACACTAATAAAATTATACAAGCTATTAGGTKACTTACGTGCTGCAGATGTTACAAAGTTATTAGATATTGTAGCCAAGAGGCAGCACAACTAGCAATTGCTGAGAGATACATAAATAGAAAAAAAAAAGATTTAAAATCTCTTAATGGAATTCATGAAGATTCTCCCCTTTTAAGTGTCAAAAAAAAAAAGATTTAAAATCTCTTAATGGAATTCATGAAGATTCTCCCCTTTTAAGTGTCATATTAAACTAAAACTAAAAATAACTGCTGAAAAATGCCCCTTAGATAGGAAAGCACTACTGTCTAAGTAAGCTAAATAGCTTTGCTGTCCTACCACTTCTCCAATCTCCTTTTCTCCTTGCAAGTGCTTTTAAAGTCTCTCCTTCAAAGCTGAAAAGAGAAACYCAGCTGGAGATTTCTGAAAAGTGTGGGGAAAATGGTGCTTCCCTGGCTAAAGGACTTGTGCCTAGGGACAACACAGATGAATTCTGACATGGCAGCAGCTGTCAGGTTCCAAGGAGTAGGGAATAAAAGGCTCAGACCAATATTTTAGGAAACCACAGGAAAGCAGAGTTATTCAGTCAAAGCAGTCAGTTGGGGCTTTTGCTACTTAATAGTGCTCTGAAAAGGGCAGACAGACTTGAGACCCTGCAAAGCTRTAAGTACAGAGTCATAACAAAATAAGGACAACAAACAGTCTAAAACTGATTTTGTTGCTTCTTTCCTTCTCCTTCCCTCAGGTCACCTAAGTCTCATTTGTGTCTAAAGCTGGCACACTCTCCATCRCAAAACTTCACACATTCAGCAGCAGAGTAAGTCCACTACAGGCAGTTGTGCTGGTAGGAAAATCACCACTACTGCTCAAACCACACAGAGAAAGGACTTAGTAACACTTCTGGTAAATTCCTGCGAGACCTTTGCTAGTATTGCTCTGTCTTTGCATAACAGTCCTTCCACACTTGCAGAAGCCCTCAGTGTGGGGTAGGCCCTTCTTACACACCAGTGCAGGCTCAACACACAAGCCAGCTCTGGTCCGGAAGGCACAGAGGTATGTCAGGGCAGACCTGACCTGAAGCCAGTGAGCCTGTGACAGAGCCTACTGCAGTCAGTACTAGCCAAATAGGCACTTAAGAGTAGAGAATGGCAGGCTCAAAGTGCAGTATGTTCTCCAAACACTTTGCTTCTGCTGGGTATAAATGGGTGTGTGTAAAACATTTGCTGTSTCAAATATCTGATGGCCAGGAGGTCCGGATAAATTCTAGAAATTATCACACCATTTACATATCAAAATGGTTATTCATGGGTAAGAACAGTCAGACCTTGCACAGCAATGTGATTACTTCATTTAAGGGACACTGGATTAGAATTACCCAGTAGATCTCAAAGGAAAGTTTTTTAAAAAGGAAGTCAAAAAAGGTATGCAAGTTTAATAGAATCTTTAATGATGATTTATTTAAACTACTGAAGAGGGCTTCAAAAATCAGAAAGAAYATAAAAGATCTGTGAAAAGAAGCTTTAACGTCATTCCTTGTAAAGTATAATGAACAAACTAAACAATACRCTACAGATACCGAAAGTGTTCTATTACCCTTTGATATTCTGCCCAACAGCTCTCCTGAAAGAACTGCATACATTTTGTTTCAAGCATGATATATTAAAAAATACCAGAAAAGCTAGAGCCTCTCATTCCTTCATTTTGAAGCTTCTGTATCTCCTTACTGAAATTGTACAGCAATCTCAAATGGAAGAGATGTTTCTGTTTGCAAAGGAGGGCACATAGAAGGAAGGAATTATGGATGAAGGAGATGGTCAGCTCCCCTTTCCCCTGCAGAGACCTTTTCAATATATTCGCAGGAAAATGCATACCAAGTGGGATGTAAATCCACTCCAACAAGCAAGTGTTTGTGCATGTGCAGGAGCTAAGGGTTACACTCCTGCCTTGGCTCCAGCCTTTGCAAGGCTCTGGCAATGTCCCACCACTGCTATTGTTGCCACAACAAAAGGCAAACAAACAAAAAACCCAGGACAATRAATCACCCAAAATAAGCTAGAAGCTATCAAATGCTCAACCATGAAGACACAGGAAAAAAGCTGTTTACTTCACTAGGTCGAAGACAAGCAGTTTGCTACTTACTTATGTCTGTGAATTACAGCATTAAAGGCAAGACCATCAGCCCAGCTTGTGGTGAAGTTCAAAACGTTGACTTGGCTGTAAGGTCTCGTGGACTGCCGAACCCAGCTCAGCAGTATCTTCTCACTGTTGGTCTGCTGCAAATCTGACATGATGTTCTTCATTACATCCTTCACCTGCAAGACAGCAATGACACCTTACAGACATATGCCCCATTTTTCCTCCTTACAAAACCAAATCGCTTCACAAGTCATGAAAGAGTATTCCCCATGAAAAGCTATGAACCAAATTCCAGTTCCTCAAATTTAAGAACAGCAGTCTTCGGGCCATCTTTGCACTCTACTGAATACAAGAAGCAGTGATGCTTCGCATAATGATGACACGTTACTCCTACATTACGATCCTCCCCCTCTCCTTGGTGCTGTCTGTGTTAAGCATAGGGAATRATACCCCTCACTGCCTTGTGCTGTGGTTCCACCTACAAACAAACTCCAAAAATACAGCTTGTAATAGGTTTTCTGCAAGAAGAGAATAACTGCTCATCCAAAAGTAACTTGCTGTTTGGATACTAGTCATACACATATATCAAAGTCCCTCCAAGCCAATCCAATGATCTTCCCAGATACTTGGATAAACCAGGAGGARTTCAATCTATGAGACTAACAAGACACAAGGCAAACACAGCTACCTMAACAGTAAAGCACTACCTGCCTCAAGCCCTTGAGGAAGGAATATAAATAAAACGCTTCAGCCCAAAAAGCCTCTCTGCAATTAACACCAGCAGGAACTAAACTGAGCAGCTGAGTACAACCGGGCACATACGAGAATACGGATCATGAGAGGCAGCCAATAAACTGAGAGCAGAAACCAAACACTGGCCTGCCTTTATTTACCAGCCCAAAATAGAAGCAGTATTTTCTGCCACCAAAAGCCTGGGAAGGTTTGCAAAAATCCCAGCAGAACAATGTACACGATTCCTGGAAAGGAAGAGATCTCATAGCAGCCTCTCACCTGCCAGTGCAAGATAATGCTCCACAGCAGCCCCAGTGTCAGCTTGTGATTTCCATCAACAATGTCAGTTCCTCCAATATTCACCAACTCCACCTGGAAAGGTTGGATCRAGTCTATTAAACACCGTTATCACAGCTTCAAGTCACAACCGCACCCCACATCCCTGGCTGTCCAGCCAAGTATTACCAAGTGCTCTCAAATAAAAAGCAGTTAAAGAGAAAAGCAGAGTTGACAGAGAACTGTCCATCTGAATTTGTCATGACAACTGCTTAAACAACATGGCAAAAGATGGCAGCAAAGAAGATACTCCATTAAAAGTTTTATTCGCTCCTCTATTATACAGGTGCTTACCAGCAGTTCTAAACAACAGAAATGAAGCATGAAAGATCTGAGAGGAAAATATAAGTTACGCAAGTTTGGTCCTAATTTTTATTTTTTTTTTAAATTTTGATTGACAAACCAATAAAGTTCAAATTCCTTACTTAGAGCCATTCTGCTAAAAGAATGAGGTTCACAGGATCACTTGATCACCTACAYCCTAGTTTGTCTAATCCTTGCAATATATATTTAAACACTTCTAAAAAATTATTTCACAGGTTATGAATATTGCATAGCCCACCAACTCTCAAGCAACAGAATGCAACTGCTTCTCAGTGGATGCCTTTCCCTCCATCACAACACACTTTCTACTGAAGGGAAGCAWAAGTCAAGTACATGACCTTAACAACTTTCAGCTAAGACCATGTGTTTGCTTCCAGAAACCTAGATCCTGTCAGCTTAAGGAAGAAATAATTAATTATTGCAATTCAATATTTTTTCATTTATTGTTAYAATAAAATTAATCAATTTCAAGATGAAAAAACTCATTTTTTATCCTTTTAAAAGTTAATCAATATTTACAGTACCTCAAAGAACAAAAACAAACAACCCACTCCTAGCTTTTTCTGCTTCCAAGAAATATGACACTAGTCCCTCAACACAGAGAGGAAATTGCATTAGAATGCAGCATGTTGGTATCACTCTTCAATCAGCAGTTTATATAAATATGCCCATGCCTTCTTGTATTTGATGTATTTCATTGCCTAAATGTTCTTATTAAGTTATTTTAGTGCCATGACATTCATAAATAAAAATTCTAACTATAGAGACCACACTAATCAGGAACTGTTCTTCAAAAAACGAAGAAAAACTTCACTATAGAACTACTGTCTTCCAGAGAGTAAAAACAAATATAACCAAATAATTATTTTTATTTTTCTTAAAGGAGGATTTGATCTTGTTTGCTGGTTTGTTCTTTTGATCAATTACCAAAGCTGCAAATTAGAAACCCTAAATGTTTGTCAGAGCCGATGGAAGTCAATGAAAAGATCCTCCTGGAAACTGAGAGCAGGACATGAAAAACAGAGCCATGAAATCTGCCATCCCCTTATGGATTYCTGCACAACATATGCAGTATTACTGGAAATTAGTTTTTTGTCCTGCTGTGTTCATCAGCTATGCARTAGCAAAGCTTCAAGGTAGGTTTTCCTTGGGAGCTGCACACATCTCAAAAAAACACAGTTTTGTGATYAATGAGTTAATACCATTATTAAGTTTGCTTTTTAAGATCTCACAAAATTGGCGGAGACTGAACTTCTACATCAGGTAACAAACTATGAAAAGTTTACCCATTTCACTGAATTCTCATAATTTTTTTAGGTTCCAAAAATCTTTATTCTCTGCATTCTGGACTCATTTACACACAAGAATAAATCAAAGAATGTCTCAAAAAGTTGTGGAAAAACATGCTCACGTTGTTCTGATGCAAGACTTGYAGTACTCGGTTGACATTATTTAAGGCATGTACTCGTGTAGAACCTCGTTCTTTAGGCTGCAAATAAAAAGTTACAATCTGTTCAACATCAGAATTAATGGACATACCAAACAACATTAGAGAAAAATGAAAAAATCTCCAGATTTTAACTTTTTTTTGGTAGTAAGGAAAACCAAACAAGATCATCCACAATTTTAAAGYGAAAACTGGACAGAACAATATTCCCAATTCAACAGGACAGGCCTTGGATTCAAAATATATTTCAGTTCATCTTCAGTAAGTCCAAAATTTTTATTCCCAGCATCTACAGAATTATCAACTGCAATGCAAAAGCAAAAGGAGAGTTCCTGGGGAAAAGCTGAGGCTTTTGAACATTTGCCAGAGTGGTTGAAATTTTTTGGCTCCCCAGAGAGAACAAGCAGCAAGTTGTTTTTCTGGCACCAAAAGCCTACTAAATCTTTGCATACTGGGAAGAAGTTATGCTTCCTGACTTTCCCCTTCCTTTTAATATCAGGGGAATAAAAAAAACCACCCCACAACCAAAAACAAACCCACCAAAAAAAAAAACAAGCCTTCAACTTTTGACAATACCTGCCACTCCATTTACTTTTAATCACCACAATTTARTTCGTGGCAGAAAGTGATCACACTGCAAGAGCATGGAGCTGAACTTGGAACACAGTCATCAACTTAGAAACAAAAAAAAAMTCCTATTGTCTTCAGAATRCTTCAAATCACACCACAAATTTTTGGAAGTACTAGTAAATACATTTGCTTAAAAACAAGCCAAGATGGCAACATGAAATTTTATAAGACTGAAGCTTCCTCATATGGTTAATAAACAAATTTGAGRCTTATTATAAATGGCAAAATCAAGATTTCAATCCCAAGTGATGGCACAGGCTTCACCATGTCTCATGCATCTTTCTGAAGAGCCATCAGTGCTAACAGAGGACAAGTTTTCAGCCACACACACTTTCCCATACATGATTTAGGAAGTTTTCAGCCTTTTCCTATCTGTAGATGAGAGAATCTTTCCATGGAGATGCAGATTTTTACCTCTTTCTTTTTTCTTTTTAAGGGATCTTTCAAGAGCTTACCAGACGCCCACAGGCATCCAGCTGAACACAGGTCTACCTGACCATCCAGAAAAATACCTTTAAAAGATCTCTATTAAAAACATGCACTATGTGAATAACAKCACTGGTTTGACATGCTTTGCTAGACAGCATGTAAACACTCATGAGAGRGTTACACAGTTCAGCCTGACCCTGTATCTCATGAGTGGAGTTCATGGGAATTTTACTGGAACTGTAGAGAACAAGTACATATTACAAGCAAAACAGGGTTTTAAATAAATTAATTTTTTTGAAGTACATGCCTCGGTGTATTTTGTGTTTTGTTTATTCATTGGTTTAGATTTTAATAAACGGAAACATGACTCAGACATTTCACTTACCAGAGGTTTCCCTGTCAGACCCTCCAAAAGGTCCAAAAGCTTCCTTCCATCTTTCAGATCTGTGAACATGTCCTTAACTGGGGCCTTCCCACTCTGCAGAAGAAACAAAAGCAGTAATAAAAACAATGTTTAAGCAGAATTTCCCTGAAAATAGATATTTTTTCCTTTGTATCTTTTAATGTAATCTTATTTGGCACTGAAAGTACAAAATGAAAGCTAGGGGACTGCTACAGTGATCAAGAAGGAACCTTTCCCTTTTTAAGTGGTTTTTTTTCTTCCCTCTAACTGTAGTTCTGTGCATCAGCATCCTTGTACTAAGGAACCAAATCTGTGCATCCTGTCTCAAATTAGGGTGGATGCATTAACATGCAAAGATGGCAAAGAAAGAAAATTTGGCAAGTCTGAGGAGTCATTTGAGAAGGAATGCTTTGGTTTGGCTGCATCTAAAAGAGGAAGAAACTGAGGCTTTTCAGAAAGAAGCTATTGGGATAAGTCCTCCCACACTTAAAAAAAAAAAAAAACCACAAAAAAATACTTGGAATTGAGCTCTGTGTGAGAAGACGCCACTGTTCTATATAGACCAGTAGATCAAAACGTATACTATTTATTGAGACAAATTAAGCACTTTCTCTACCATGGAAAAGAAGCATAGTGCGAAGCTCAGAGATACTCTAAATCATAAATTTMTAATTTTTGTTTACTTTGGGAATGGAGGGACTGTACAAGAATTGTGGTAGATGAGAGTAGAATCATGTCAACCTATTTTTCCATGCTTTCTTTTTATCTTATCTCTCTTGATCATAAGAAAGTTTTTGTAGGACAGTTCTACAGGGAAGGGGGAGAAGACACAGCCAGCCAACAACAACGAAGTGCATTTGCTTTGTAATAWTCACCTGCCGGCTGCCAAGAAATCAATTAAACTACTGCTTTCAGTATCCTTTCAAGTGYCAATTTGAGGAGAAGAAAAATATTTTCCAAGTACCACAAAAACCTCCAAAATTGCYGTTTTCTATCACCTTGACTTTTTAACATTGACAGCCTTCTTCCTGAAGAACAAAGACATACCTTACATGACATGAATTAGCTGACATAAGTGAAAGCAGAAGAGATCTATCTMCTCCTGCCCTACAGCTGTTGGTAATTGCCAAATACTGACTAACAAAACAGATAAAGAGAACTGAACAGCTCATTGAACCCCACTTTTTGGCACATGTCTGTTTTTCCCCAAAATTCCCAACGCTTCTTCTTATGTGTCCAATTTAGGTAGATTTGATACAACTAAAACTATGAGCAACATGAAAAAAAAATAAAAATCAGAGTTGAACAGCTGCAAAGCCRTATTTTACTTTCCGGCATAGAAACATTACTAAATGTAAGTCGTAATTTCAATCAGCTAAACAGTGGCAAGAATGATCTTCCTCTCAGACCATGCACTTTCACAGATGATTCAGATGCTTGACAGCTGCATAGCAATTTAATCAAACCTTTAAAGCACATTGGAGCCTACAGTGGGACAACTGGCTGGAGAGATGAGGGAAGAGTAGTGGCTGTTGTCTACCTGGACTTCAGCAAATCCTTTGAATGTCTCCCATCATACCCAGATAAGCAAACTCAAGTATGCAAACGAGTAAATGAAAGGTGGCAGATTGAGAAACAGCTGAACGGCAAATCGCAGAGTCATTACCATTTGCACAGGGTCTGGTCATGAGTGGTGTCCCCTAAGGTTCAATGCCGAGCCCAGGATTGTTTAATTTACTCATCAGTAACTTGGATGGAAACACAGGCGACTCCTCTGCAAGTTCACAAAGTTTAAAGGAGTGGCCRACAGCCCAGAGAGTTGTGCAGCTTTTCAGAGAGCAGAGAGGAACTGTGTGAAATTCAACAAAAACAAGTGCAGGGTCCTAAACCTGGGGAAGAAAAATCTCATGCACCAGTACAGTCTTGGGCTGATCTGCTGGGAAGCAGCTCTATAAARAAGGACCTGGGGGTTCTGGTGGACAAGCAGCTGTCCATGAGCCAGCAGTGTGTCTGTGTGGCCAAGGAGGCCAATGGTGTCCTGGGGGCATTTAAGAAAAGCACTGCTAGCTCAAGAGAGATGATCCTGTGCCTCTACTCATCCCTAGTGAGGCCACATCTCAAGGCCATATCTCACTAGGTGTGTGTGAGACGCACAAGTTCTGGGCTCCTCAGTACCAGAGAGATGTGGAGCTCCTGGAGTGGCTTCAGCAAAGGGTGACAAAGTTGATCAAGGGACTGGAGCATCTCTTATGGGGAAAGCCTTAGAGAACTAGTCAGCCTCGAGGAGAGACAACTGAGAYGTGATCAGTGTCTGTAGGTATCTGAAGGGAATGTCCCAAGACAATGGAGCCAAGCTCTTCCCACTGGAGCAACAGAACAAGAGGCAAAGGGAAGAAACTGACCGAAGATCCACCTGGACATAAGGAATGCCTCTCCTGTGCAGGTGACTGCACAATGGAACAGACTGCCCAGAGAGGTTGTGGAGTCTCACTTACTGGAGATATTCGAAACACATCTGCACAGAATCCTGAGTAACATTCTCTAGGGYTCCRTGCTTGAACAGGGAGGCCGAACTAGATGATCTCCAGTGGCACCTTCCAACTTTAACTTTAATCATTCTGTGATTCTATGAGCCAGAGAGCAGGATAACAAAYGTATATGCAAAGAAGCCTCTTCTACAGTTTATGGTGTAATCCAGGAGGGGATGAGCCACAGTCCAATTAACCCAGATGCCAGTAAAGTTTAGTCTACATTTGGTTTGCATCWCCAAATTGAAGACAGTAAAAGCAGGTTGCTAAGGGCATAAGGAAATTGTTCAAAGGACCAGAAAAGCAGGCAGTAGGATCTAACAGAGGTCTCTGGATGCAGTAATGTTCAAACACTCATTGTGAAAGCAAAAATCAAAAAAACAATCAAACTAGTTAGTMATTGAAGTATTGGTCTCTTCAGAGCAGASGGGAAGAATCACCTCCACTGACCTGTTGGCCACACTTCTTTTTGTGAAGCCCAGGCTGTAGTTAGCTTTCTGGGCTGAAACACACATTGCTCTGTCCTGTCCAATTTTCCATCCACCATTATCCCTAAGTCCTTCTCCACAAGGCTGCTCTTGATCTGTTAATCTCTTCGTCTGTACAGATATTGGGGAATGCCATGATTCAGATACAGGACAGGACCATGTACTTGGCCTTGCTGAACTTCATGAGATTTGTATGGGCCCACTACTCTAGCCTGAAGTTTTTCTGGATGGCCATTCCTACTTGCAAACCAACTGCACTTGCTCGGTGTGGTGTCATCTGTAAATATGCTGAAGGCATAATCAAACCCACGGCATATCATTGCAATACTTATATTGAACCCTRCAGATCACATAATGGACTCCTGAGGGACAGCACTTGTTTCTGATCTTCATTTGAACATTGAACAGCTGACTGCAAATCTTCAGATGCAGCTGACTAGGCAGTTCCTCATTCATCTAACAGTCCATGCACCAAATCCATCTCTCTCCAATTTAGTGATAAGTGATGTTGTGGGAGACACTGTCAAAGGCCCTACAGAARGAAAGCCTTTATAATTCTACAATTAATTATAATTACATGAAATTAGAACAGCGCACACATATATAGCAGAAAACCTGAGAATGCAATAGCCATATTCCCTCAATKAATTTGTTGCCTTAAGTTCCAGAAGTTAAAAAGGACTTGGATCGACTGAAAAAGCAGAAAGATACCTCATTTAATACAGCACAACAAGCATATTGAAAGCATACAGCTTTTTCTTTGCTTCCATCCCCTCATTTCACATACATGAAAACAAGCTGAATGACTTCCTGCTTTCAGTCATTCATTTCAACAGGTCATAGTATGTCCCAGCCCTACGCAAAGCACCCTGCTGTGACGGTGGAAATCATTCAGAGTTCCGTTCTCAGGAGAAGGACTTTTCCATTTTGCTGGCCATCAGACCACCATGTTTTGCTGTCAGTTTAAAGAGTCACCAGAAGAGTATTAAATTATTTCTGAAATCTTAAGCTACCGATCCCTAGTTTGTTGAAGTATCCACTAGCCTCAAAACAGATAAAGCAATACACACAGCTTGTGTATTTAGTGAAGTCTAGTAAATGCTCTCTTAGGTAAAGGGGGCAGCTCACAGAGTCCATTTCCACACGTGCAAGGTGATTYAAGTTTGCTAAGAAAGGGTTGCAGCACCCATCCCACCAAGCCCATCACCTCCTCCACAGCAGCACGCCCATCAGGAAAGCTGGAAACCTGCTTCTGCAGCTTCCCACACCCACCTGAATCACATGCAGACACCTGGTGGCAGCGGCCACCCAGGCAGCCTCAGCTGTCCCATCAGGGCACAAAGCCAGCCCTGACAGCCAGCTGATGTTGCAATGGAGCAGAGACTGCAGAAGCACTGCATCCTGCTCTGCTCACACTGCCTCCTCCCACTCCTGCATTTTCCTCACACCTGAACACGTAYTTCCAGGCAGGATCTGCAATGTGAACCATATGGTCTCCAGTCAGAAACATCCCTGCTCTGTCCTCCAGGGCAGCTGGATACTGGWCTGCTTTCTTGGGGGGCAGTTTGATAAAACCTGCTGTGCTTTAGCAAGTCTTCTACTTCCTTTATCCAGAACAGCTACGGATCCCAGCTTCTGACYGCCACCAGCCCCAAGTGATAGTCCTGTACATTTATTTTCTGAYAGAGGACAAGGAAAACCTCTGGGGCAATGCTGACAAAGCAGCTGTGCGTGCCCTCCTGTGCCAGGCACAAGATAGCCCAGAACCAGACCAGGCCGTCATCATCCTCTCTTTGGGATAAAACCCATGTAGAGCCCCATCACCTCACATGTAGGGCCTGCCACCAAGCCTACTGACACAGACTGCTGTGGCAGTGCAAGGGCAATCTGTRAACTGCAACACATAGCTTCTAAGGATGGACTTGTGCTTCTAGTCCAGGGGCCAGGAGCACAACTGAGCCCTGGCTCAGACCCCACACCCTGACTCCCACCATGAGGGCCCCTGTTCCATGGACACTGCACTGGGGTGATGTAGGCAGCCCTGGGAGCAGCTATGAGCTGGGGCAGCCTGGTGCGCTGCTGCAGGAGCCTGGGCTTGGCGGGGGCGACAGAAGGAAAGGCATGGGCTTTGCTTCCCCCACYACCCCTGCCCACATCCGTACTGCTCACTCCTGGCCCCCAGAAAATAATCAGGCCTTCTGAAAAATAAAATCCATACCCACAAATCCACAAGCACARACAAATACACAATCTGCAGTATGTGAGAGCTCTCTCTCTGTAGTCTTGCCTGGCACACACTATGCTGAGGCAATCTAAATCATTCCTTTTCAGAACTGACATTTTACTCAATTTCTAAATACTTAAAAGACTACACAAGTAGCAAGGAGTTCACCYCTGCCAGAATCCTGTCAGAAGCAGTCCATCACTGAGCATAATGGATCAAGAAATTTAAGTATTTGTCTTATAAGAGTCACAGTGACAAACCACACCAAGCCCTCCACAAGGGCAAATGGCTAGTCACGGTTGTGTTGGTAAGTACTTAGAGAGCAGCCCACATTGTGCTAAGCACTGTTCAAATACRGGGTAGATAATGGGTCCTTTCTCAAAGACAAAATAGAGCCCAGTTTACACTACAAAGATAGCACAAAGGACAGGCAGGGACACACTGCGTACCAGAAGAGCCGTGCCGGTTCAGGGTGTAAAGCATTCACATCCCCCTCACTGAACACTTTTATCAGTTAACAGAAGGTAGTTTTTCTCAGCTTTACTTATGTTTGCCCAAGAGCAGAAAAAAAAATAAACAAAAAAAAACCCCTGGCAGAAACCTCTTTCCCTCAGCCTGTTCAGGAGGACTTAGTSCAGCAGAGCTGTACACAGTTACTGTAACAGACACAAGGGCTTGGAAAAAAAAACAGACAAAAGAACATAATTAACAGACTTAACTTAGAAAGAGGCCGTGTTGGTTCCCCAATGTTTTAAATTTAGCATTGATAGCAGGAAAGGAGTTGATTCACTTAACAGGGCTGGTGTAAGGGAAAGAGGAAGAGGGAAGAGGAAAGGAAAGGGAAGCAGAGAAAGAGAAAGTAAAGAAATAAAAGCTAGAGACTACATAAACTGTGGGCTAGGCTTGCTTGYGTTCTCATGAACTTTACATGGTGACAACATTTGTTATGCACCATCAGGCACACACACAAGGATCAGACCCAGATCCAACCCATCATGTTACATTTATTCCAACAAACATTTTGGTGCCAGCCTTTGTGCGAACACAAGTAAGGGAGGCAAGAGACAAAGAACTTTTTCTAGTCATCCACAGCAGAAAATACTTTTTCTGTTGATTTGCATCATAAGAAAGCAGTAGTTTATTAATGATCTCTGAGCTGAAGACCAGATGCTACCATACACACACAAGACCAGGCACCTCAGGCATCAGTTTTGCACATTCCAGCAAGATGCCAGCACGGTTTGGGAAGGAGATACCGTACGCGGTGATCTCCTCACAGCAGCAGCCCTCATATGCCCCTCTGGCAGCCTTTCAAGTCCCTCTACCTGGATCAGGTTTAAGAGGGTGACTCACACTTCCTTGTGTGCATCTAGAATTACTCATAAAGAAGKGTCACCCAGGCCAGCCAATATGACTGTGCAGAAATCATTCCTTCTTTGCCAGAATGCGTTCCCAGGAAATGGAGGAAGATATAAACAAAATCTGGATCACATTTTTTTAAGTCATCCAATGCTGCTGACAGCAGAAAGCCCAGCTATCAACACTTACAGTTTGTCCTACTACAGCCACCACAGCTACAAGGCAGCAATTGTTCTCGAGTATATTCTACAGCRGAACGTTTCCAATTGTCTCTTTATTACCAATGGGGAACTGTATCAAACTGAGCCAAGTTAGAGAGAAAAAGGGAGCCACAAATTCTCAGTAGGCCAAAACTCTTTTTTTAACACCARCTATTATTCATCATTTTATCATGACTGTTTATATTCCTTATTCTTGAACATTAAATTATAAGCAAAGGCAATCATTAAAGAGGTTTAAATGTTTACCTAATTGTTTAACTAGAAACATGAAGTTTTCTCATATCAATTACCTGCAGCAGAAAATTTACATGTGCTTTAAATCAGTAATTACTGAAGATACACTACTAAACCTAACTTTTCCAATTAACAAATGCCAAAGAGATTGGAGGATAAGAGGTAAGCCACAGCTATTTCACATCCTCCTCAGTGATACTGATTCAGATCTCACAGTCTGAATATTAAATCAGGATGAAAGGTCCTCTCAGTTTCACAGTTAATGCMCATTGGCTGTCACCAGGAGAGTAACACATTTCATAAAACCATACAAATGACCTTCACCRGCCACCAAGGGTATGCAGCAGACAAGTTCCAGCTGCTCAGAGCTGAAAAAGCACGAGTTGCCATTTACATCATCTGCWACCTCACGAATACCAAAACACTGAAAAGAAATAGGAAGCAGTACACACTGATTTTCCACCTGATTCTTCCGATCTTCAAATGCCATTTTTATGAAGTTGTTGTTTTAGTCAATCATTTTTAACCAGCATATGACTATTTTCAACATCTAATAAAATGCTCATTAAATAGGTAAAAATATTAGTAGAACTGCAAAGACCCCTTCCCTATTTTCCTTGAGAAGGGGCAAATATTGGACAGGTTGGGCTCTTAAACAAGAGCATGAACCATTTGTAATGTTCAACTACATTTCCTGGGAAGCACCAGTTTAAACTCTCAACACAGGGGCAAGAGCTACACTTCATCATGACCAATACCAAGTAAGAAACATGTCAAGTGTTGCTACATCATGAAACCAGTAGATGGGAACTCAATGTGGGAAACAAATCAGAAAGCAAAAAGGTCATTGCATAAAGTAAACAACCATGTCAACAAATAATCTAGCCAGTTTCTAATTTAGGACCATAGTCATTGTTTACAGAAGTATTTTTATTAAAACATGATACTTTTTTTCCATTCTCCTTCCACTGACATGCAGGAGTTACAGGACATCATTCATAAATACTGGCTATACTGTACCAGATACACTTTCACTGAGTAGGCTCTAGTCTATACGGAGCATGTCCAAGGACATGCTCAGCATAGAGWGCACAACACTAGTACCAAAACTATGAATTCAAATATCAACTAAAATGAATAGAAACTTGCAATCATAAGAAGAAGATACCTTATAGACCAAATTAAGTATCACTACTGGTGCTTAAAAATAAAACAGCTACAAGCAACTAAATAGCTATTTTAAACCCCAGACTAACAGGGGGTGGCAGGGGGAAGTAAGACTCATCACTGAGATAYGCTGGAAATTTTGATTCTACTAGATGACAGACATGCGTTTAAGGAGCAGCAAAGCTGAAAAGCTAAAGATAGTTCAATTCACAGAATACCTAAAATACTTRACTGACAACAAGACCAAAGGAGGGAAAAATCCATCAGTGCAAATAGCATAGCAAGGCATCAGCACCTCTGCATGTCTTTCTCTCTCCATTGTATTTATTACTGCATTTACATAGGCTTATGTTATTATAACACGTTTAATGTAACAGTACTAACCTCAGCTTGCAATTAATCCTCATTACATAACATTACCAGCAGGAACAGTTGGGACCATGCTAATCACTGTCAGTTATTTCTCTTCTAAGACAAAGGTTTTCATTTTATTTATAGTTTTTCAAGCCAGATAACTTCAAAACATAACTGGGATCCTTTTAAAAAATTCCTGCTAACCAGGCTGACTATTAGCAGCTAACAAGTAAAGGAACAGATTTGCTTTGGTGCCCCTACCAGGTTCAGCTCTAGTACCTGAGGTCACACACACTCCAACATCATAACCAAGCTCCTGAACCAGAGTCAAACTCTATCCCAAACCAAGAGCATTAAACCAAGTCAGCAATTATTACACTCAAWGCCACTCTACAAAGCTTTCAAGCCCAGCAAGGGAGATGCTTCACACACCTTGTTCTTAGAGCAAAGACAGCAATAGTTGACAGGAGGACAGAAAATTGGCAATTTTCATGCTGTGGCAATATCTGGGAGAGATCATGAGCCRCTACATATTATGGCTTTTATGCTACAAAGTAGTCATCCTTACCATAACCGATTAGAGAAGAAAAAAAAAACTTTATGCTTCTTGGCTAATACATCCTAGGCCTAGAAAAACCCTATTTGGTGTTTTCATAAAAAGAGAATAAGGGAAAAAGTAGACTAAAATTGACTTTTTGAAGGCTAGCTCATGCAAACACTAATTCTTTTCCACCCAGATTAACTCCTCTTTTCCACCAAGGCTGTTGCTTTTTAAGCTTCAGCTATCTTTGACTGAAGTTACATTTTACAGTTTAATTCAGAATTGAAAAATACCAGAAGCAATTAGGCTGTAGAATGTTTTACCAGCTGTCAAATGTTTCTTAGCTTGYGCCACAAAAACTGAACAGGAAAAAGGACTAGACACCATCTTAGGTGATGTCTCTTTGGACAGATAAAATTGTCTAATCAATCTTTTTGATCTCTTTTCTTGCATGACTAATACACTGAACTCCATAATTCTCCTTCCCCTCCAAAAAATACTTCTGAAATGTCTTTAACCTCAGGTACCTTGGGTCATGTGAAATTAATTATTGTGAATAGGTATAATTTTGTCTTTAAAAAGATTCATTGCAGTTGCTAAGGGTCAGCAGTGGAGCTGCAAAATGTCTTCAGAAGTATAGGACCTCACATTTACCATTGTGACAAAACAACCCTTAGAGGAAAGCAGAAAATTAAGGAGCAAAAATGGAGGAAAACATCTATTCAGCACACCACACAAAAAGCTAAGAGAAGACTATGTGGTTACAAATTAATTAATGGCTGATACAATGAGGGAGGAACTGTTTCAATTTTAAGATATGGCATATGGCATATAATGCCATAACATCCCAAAGCAGTCCAAGTACAACCCATCAGTTCTCCTATTGCCCTGTCTTCTCTCATCTTTCTTTGGTGTCATTCCAGGGGAGGGGACCCAGGARAGAAAATGCCCAAGAGCCCCACACTGAGCACTTGCCTTCTCAAAAGCTAACTTGGAGCTCAGCCCTGCAGGATGCATTCTGCTTCCAAGCTGCCCCTCTGCCTCTTTACTCTAACCTTAAAGGGAAACCTATTTTCRGAAGACCACAGAGTAGGGAAAACAGCTTAAGATGCTGTAAAAGCATGGGATGTCTGGCTTTATCCACACTGGCAGGTCCTGGCCTGGCTCCAAGCCCTGTCAGTGTTGGCCAATCCAGATGTCAGGGCATTAGCACACGACCTGGAGGAGCAGAATCACAAATATATGCATCAAGAACACTGCAAATGCACAAATAAGACTCTAACACTTCTGTACATTAAAAAGAAAAGAAATTGAGAGTTTGGATTGGAAAGCTATGGGAACACACGATAGAAAGGAAAGGGAGGCCCAGCACTCAGGCATATAAGGGCTTTGAATGCAGTTCCTGACACCTTGGAACAATGCCCCAGCCAGCTCCATTCAACAGCCTTCCATATCTAAGACTTATAACTGAGGGGCAGGGAAATCCAATGTCATTTTCACTGAATACCACAAATCTCTGGCCTTTTATGTTCTTTTTGCAGAACACAACCTTCCTAGCACTAAAGCTTTTTTTGCCATCCCTGTGGGAAAATGTAATGAAGAAACAAGTCTTCGGCAAAAAGACAGAGCCTCAGCTTGTCCATGCTGGATCTGTGAACTTCCTCCAGTGAATGCCATCACTAAGTTCCAACAAGCTGTGACAGACCTGACTCCATGGGGCTAAATTAAGTTAGGGCATCATGTTTCTTGTGCTGACTTTGTGCTCCACCTGCCAAGTTCAGGAATAGCAGAAAAGGAGAGGAACCAATCTGAAAGCAAACTTGGAAAAGTACCACCTCGGAAAACAAGAAAACTAAAGCCAGCAAAGACTGAATACTGCAAGAAGGTAAAGAGAGGGCAAGGTTAGTACCACTGAGACAAGGAAAATGCAAAAATAGGACTTACCACACAAGCATCAAATCCTGTAAAGGCTGGAGAGAGGAAATGAAGGGCAGATGGAGATTTAAAAAGAAAAACTGGGCSTCACTGGGAAAAGAAGTATAGTGACAAAGGCAAAGGTGGATATGAAATAGGCAGGGCAATCAAAACTCCAGATTTGGGAGGATTTGCCAGGCAGGCAAGGCTTCTGACATGAGATGGTAATAGTAAGTGAGCAGGAAAGAAAAAAACAAACAAACCAAAAACAGGGTCAGAAAGTAGGAGTAAAGAAAGAAAATAGGGCAGAAAWAAACTGCATTTGCGGAGTTCTAAAGTGGGACGCAAGACTCCTGAATACCTTAACATGCCTATCAAGTTCCTAGAAACCTTCTAGAGTTGCAAGTGTGAGTATCCAACCACTTTGCTCTGTAATTATAAGCTGAAGAATCAGAGATCTGCAAGATGGAATGAAAAATCCCAGGTCTGCTGATAAAACATGTAAGTAGATAAAGATTGAAACGATTCAGATATTTGGAAAAGTCAAAACTAGGGTTGATTGCAAAATCTTTGTTCACTCTACCTATATGAAAAAAAATCACCCAACAGACTTGAATTCAAACTCCACTGTTAGCCAGAAGTTCCCCTGTGACTCATCAGAATCATTTAAAACACAATTTTACATGCAATTACTAACTGTGTGCCAGATTAAGTGACTTCCTTAGATCATTAAATCAGTCCTCGCTGACACAGGCATAATCATGGACAAGTCCTTTTTCTATGCTGATCAAGCTCCATCTGAAAACCAACTAGATATTTGGGGTGGTATGATTAAGTTTGCAGAAGAGATGAACCCTCTGAACTCTGTCATAAGAATCAAGAGCTCTGTTTTATACCAAGAAACATCAAAGAAATGTCAAATCTTCTGGGATAATTTAGCTAAAGTCTCACACTGGGCATTCAAAATTAGTAGCCAGTTCATGTTTACCTTTATTTGCAGTGGCTACAAACMACTGTGACAAGATAGCACTCTTGTATTGCAGAAAGGTGTTCTGAAAATAACACATACGTATGGACTGATAAGTATTAATGAAAATTAATACAGAGAGGGAGAAAGAATAGAAAACAATGTTACACAGTGTGAAGAACATATTATCCATTGACTAGATGCCTTAATTGGTAAGGCCATACCACAGCGAAACCACTAAATCTGACTCTTGAAATTAGACTAGACAGAGTGATGGAAACAATACAATAAGTAAAAACACCATATGACTTCATAAATATATGATGAAATGCTCTCCCTCAATATCTATTTGAGTTCAAACTTCCCTATTGATTAAAGCTTGGTAACAGACTATTTATCTAACAACTTTTATTCCCTTTAACAAAGTCTCCTTACTACATATCCATTGTAGGCTTGTGAATTGTAGTGTGCACAGCTCTCCTAAGGTATTTTTCTCCAGYGAGCACTGAGTYTTGGCTGAGCACATTTATTGATCTTAAGACTCAGTCCATGTTAAATGTTTGTGCCTTGATTTCAAACACACACAAATAGAAAGCATTTTTCTAGCACAGTTTAAATGAAGAGTGTAAAATCAAGTTACTGTACTGTGAACTACACCAAGAACTCTTATCTCACTGATCAGGGCTCCAAAGCAGGTACCTCACGGCACACTTGAGATATTTCAAGTGTTTTACTTACCTACCTAATCTCTGATGAGAGAAGGGAAAGACTTGGCCCTCTTTCTAGATCCTTTGTAAAACCCTATTGAACTGACTTAAATCAAACTTAGCATTAAGCAATTGCAATTCTAGGATTTTTGTACACTAAGGTAGTTTATAAAGGTTCAATGGATTAGTTTTTATTTGCTTAAATGAAAGGCAAGAACAATATAATTAACAAGGAAGGACAAGTAAAATTCTTGGAGCAAAATCTGCAATTCCACCCAAAATACCTAAGTTACCATTTTGTTTCCTGCAACGTAAGTCATTGCATTTAACCTCTCAAATCTTGTTATCCTACTAAGCAGCTGAATCAATGTAGTTCACAGAAAAGGAATTTTAATCAAGCCAAATGACTTGGTAAATACAAAAACTTCAACAGGTCTGAAATCAGTCCCTTTGTATTTTAAGGCACAATTGAAACTAGATTTTCTTAAATGAGATTATTTTTATTCAATATCATCAATTTCCCTGCACTTTGAACATGCCAGTATTCATAAATCTGTGTCTTGTCATGCCATAATAGCCATGCTCAGGTTTGAATTGGACATGCAGCAGTTGGGGGCATGGCCTTTTATCGGAGTTTCTTTAATCATTAACAAGGCTTTCATAGCCTCAGGTGTTTAATGGGCCATGAAGTTACAGAGTTATGAAGCTACAGGTCCTYCAAATCCAATGAGTTTCTGGCCATACCCTGTGCCAGGGAAATCCAGGAGCTTAGCAGGATCTGTCTGATTACACAGWATAGAAAAAAAGGCACTTTATAAGATATGTCCAATTCTACTTTTCTCAATGCAATGCTCACAGCATTCACAAATAAGTCACCTAGCACATTCTCAGTATGACTGTCATACATTCTCAGTATCACTRACATTTCCATGTTCATGCCATCTTTATGCTGCCTACAGGACTACAGACAGTCCTTTTTTCTCAACATACTTTCTTTGCTTACATGATGCTGCCCTGCCTAATGCTCCTCCTGCAGGACCACCGCTCTTCTGAGCAGCAGGCAAAAGCTGAGCATAGAGCAACCACACACACTCCTCCTCTAGAGAGCAAACTAGCCAAGAATGCATTGGATGAAGAGTACAGGGTATCAGCTTTCAACCAAAACATACCTAAGCCAAAATGATTCAACCAAGGCCACAAGCCTTGCATTGCCCAGTGTCCTGTTGCACAGGAAGGAAAGGAAGGTTAAAAATTCCTTACATCGCTGATCACGAACTTCAGAAGGGCAGCGCTCCAGAGGCAGCCATTCATTGCTGAAGCACTATTGCAGATTTATTGGAAAAGAAAAACAAACCAATCCACCACCCCACACACACACCCCTCCTTCTATATTTGTATCAGCTTTCAGGATTTCACATGCATGTCCCTTTTCAGTAAGAACATGCAAAATAGTAGTTACTCATTTGCAACACCACAGTAGCTACAGAAAAACGTGCGTTTTTCCTGATACTGCAGGTTCCTCCACATATTCAAACTATGAAGTAGGAAAATACTCCACAAGACACTGTGCTCCTGGGCAAGGTGTCATTTTTCCCTATCAGCAGAATAGTGCAAAAAGCAGGCTTTAAATAGCATTCCAAAGCAAACCCCACTTCCTTTCTCATCCCAAACCATGAAAGAGTCTCAGTAAGTTTCAAGTCAGTGAAGAGAATCAAGATGAGAAACATATAGCATGGGGACCCAGGAAAATTCCAAATGAGCAAGTAATCATATAAAATTCAATCAAGACTTGAGTAGCAACACCAAGTGGCTTCAACTAGAGGYTTGCAGAGCAAGTAAAGCTGACTCAGCAGCAGAGTAAACAGTGATGAAGGTTCAGAATCTGCTGCAATGCATTCTGAAAACTGCATGTAGAAACAAACTAAACCAAACCAAAAGCCATGCTCATGCAAAAAAACAAATTCTAATATATTAATAGACTCTTTCATTTCATATATTAATAGACATTCTAATATATTAAATAGACTCATCTTTTCTTAAAACACACTAACAAATGTTTATGTGCATGAGGAAATTGAAAGAAAAGCAACTACAGTAGTTCATCTGTTTTCACTACGTACTGATATATTTTACTATAAGTATTCTACAAGAGTAAGAGAAAAGTATATTTAACCAAATTTCTAAACAGTGAATCAAACAAAATAAAGTAGTACATCCAAACCAACATTACCTTGGAAAACCGAGCATTTATCCATTTTGTAAAGGTTTTTTTCTGTACATCGTTGTGTTCATCTGGAGAGAGAAAGAAAACAGTGAGTGAAAATGCATTCTCATGCATTAGATTTTTCAGTGCAGGTCACAAACACTATCTGAAAAGTGAGAGAATTTTTTGCCTAATCTGTCAATAAAGCTGTTCAACCCTCTACAAGACCTTGGTACTTGCAGAGTCACACAAATGTTTTGCCTTTGCTAGTAATCACAGCAGCTCCTTTGCATTAGAATGAGTATCACAGCACCTCCCAAGCGGGTTTCTGATGCATAAAATTCACAAGCTTCCCATCTGGTGAATAACAACCTATGAAAACATGGGCTTTTAATTAACAGACTTTGTCAACACCTTTTTGCCTGAATGCATTACTCCAATAGGTGCCATGGCCCTTACTCAAGCTTCTGATGCAGATAATAGCCTCCTTCAGTACACAGCACAGCAACTGTGGTAGCAAAGCTGCTGGAACAGCCTTGAAGGATTTGCAGCCTTACCCACCCTCAGCCTGGTTTTGCACCTGGGTTCAGAACCGTGCTAGTGATCAGTCACAGGCAAGTTCAGCTCAAAGGAGGGAAGGGCTCAGCAGCCCTTCCCTTGAGATGCCCTGCTGGTGTGACACCAAAGTACCACGACTTAGGGACAGACAGAAGGACCCAGCAGGACAAGGAGGAAGGGGAGCCTGTAGGTCAGGGCAGAGGGAGGAGCAGTGGCCTCCAGCTGTGCAGAGAGAAGGTAGCTTCCCAGGATGTTTAAGGAAGCCATTTAGGAGTCAGCTGCAATTCCACAGAGCCTGTCCTACTAAAGCAGGGTGAGTCACCTCCAGCACAGGACACTCCTGTCCCTATCACAGGACACATCTTGGGTAAATTGCACTGAGCGCTGCTCAAGGTGAGCCTCTGCTTTATCACCTGTACTTTAACGACTGAAGTAACTGCTGACAACCAGACCAGGCAAAGGAGGCTCACCCAGCATGGATTTTCAGGTCTGCCTGCTGCAGACAAGAAAGTACATACATGCAGCCTGTCAAAGGCTTTGAAATCCAAATCCCTGCACAGTCGATGGCCAGGGCAGTCAGTGCCTTACACCAGGCAAACTGTCTGACAGCTGCAACCCAGATCAAGAGTCTCCAAGAGCCCTTCAAGACTCTACCAGTGCCTGGCACAACAGTCCAGATACCCTCCAGGCCACCACAGCATACTGCTCTTTGGAAAACTCTCTTGCAGAACCTCTTGGTGGCAGCTGGCATCAATTTTTCCAGACTCCATACCACAAAGCAGCACACCATGATGGTGTTCAGACTAATTGTCCCTGTACTCGGAATGAAGCCACAGAAAAAGCCTGATTGCAACTCAAATTTTCTACTTCATGCAATCATGAAAATTTATGCAGTCTGTAGCAATATCAGATTATGAYTGAAAAACACTACTTACAAGATCATATACCTCTGCAGCAATTGAGACGGTTGTACAATAAAGTTTTATCTATAAAATACAGGTGTTTTTTTAAAAAAATTAAAATATCACAGAATAGTGACAAAATATTTTATATATAGATGATCTCAATATTTCTCATTTCTAGCCTAACATGTATCTGAAGCAGACACTATCCATTTATYCACATCTAGTATATCCAGCTAAAAAGGTGTTACACTCTGAAACCAAAGACCAGGTATATTTTACCTAACAGCAAGGAATAGGGGCTACAGCTCAGCCCAGATACAAGAGTCACATTAGTAAGAAACAAACTGTCATGACAGTTGAAAAACTTATGAATTTGTTCATACCCTTTTAAAATAAAACCTCAGTTCTGGGCTTCCTTTTAGGCTACAGCTGAAAAGCCTGCTTGGGACACAAAGGGTGAATGTCAGCCAGCAGCCATTGTTTAACCCCTTCATGCCTCCCCTCTTTGGTAGCCAGAGCTGATCCAACAGACCCTACTCCTGCGTTGCACCTTTCAAGATAGCTATAGCATGTGCACAGCAGGCCATGCTCAGAACACTGAAACTCAAGGTGCTGTTCCAGGAGAGTATAATTACTAAGACATCTTGTTAACCCTGTGTTTTCCCCTCAGTGACACAGACCTCTTTGCCATCAAATACAGATAGAACCAAGCAACTTCCCAGTAGATCCTAATTATCAATCTCACAGGAGCCTGGCAGACAAGATAAAAAAAAAATTACATTCAATCCATTTTCTCCCTACAAGCCTGTTTTGGTTTTTTTCTTTTTGTTTTAAGACACAGGAATGGACTAGATTGGTCTAACTGCCACTGTTGGACGACCGTTTTCCGTTCATATTAATTGTAAATATTATTTGCATTGAACATTTAAACATACTCTTCTTTATAAATATCATTCATCAACCTGTCTGCCCRTTTTGTGCCAACACCCCCAAGTACACACCTACATACCATGATGCTTTCCTAAGGCTCCACCTGCCTTTTTCCTTCCTTAATCGTCTGTGAGAATGACAAGTAACACCATAGTTTGAGGTATCACATTCTTTTAAAATTATTACTGCTTAGCATGACAAAGGCAAAGAACAGAGAGTCCAAAAATAGTTGTATGACAGTGTAAAAGGAGAGCAAAAGTTATTAAAAGGGTCCTGGATTTACAAATATTGGGCGGTAGGAGCTCTACACACCCCACTGTTGAAAGGTTCAGCCCTTTCATGAACACACACATGGCAGGAAGTTGACAGYTCTTCTCAGCATCCACCAGCTTCAGCCTGCCAGGACTCCCTCAGCAGGTGTTGCTCCTACAGCTGCTCCCCAACACCTCGAGTCCAGTTTGTGACAGTGCTCCTGCTACGTGTGCTGCATGCATACATGGCACTTATTAAAAACCCAGCCCCTTTTCTCCCTTTTCAAAAATAGTGTTTTCTAGAAAGGGGAAAGAAAAAATTCACTAAAAGCACAYCTTTGATAAACACAAACTACTTATTCTCGATAAAAGACTTGGTGAACAAAATAATTTGAATCTATATATCCCTTTACTATCTCCTAAGGAGCAAAGCATTCTTTCTTAATCAAGGAAAGAGAACCCCCATAATTCCCACCTTCCCAAAAGAAGTTTCCTCATCAGTTATAAAGCCCATAGACAGCCCTTGCCCAGTTCCCAGTCAGGCTCTGCTTTAATGTTTTATAAAACCCTCTGAAACTCGGAGTTTTGTAATTGACAATCACAGTTACAGTTGTATTAAGCTTTCTGACATAAACCCCAGCAAAAAGAAATTGAAACTGAAATGCTGGTGCTTTGATAGCAACAGTGACAAGTTACTTTAGCCCTTGAAGTAATTTTCTTTAAATTCCTACATGTCTGTAAGGCTAACACCCAGAGGCTGACGTTATAATTTGGGTAACAAATTAGCCACATTCAGTCAAAAAAAAAAAAAAAAAAAAAAAAAAACCCCCCCCCAAAAAAAAAAACCAATACAATATCACCATTCAGCAAAGCACACAGTACTCCAGCCAATCAACTTCTCACACAAGACATTGAAAATGTCAGCAAGTTACAGCCCAGAGAGAAACAAATTCACGAAGTTTCTAAAACATTTGTTTCCTTTCACACTGCTGCAGCCTGACAATGAAAGCCAAGGACTGACTCAGGGCCAGATTCTGCTTCATTACCTACCGACTGTTTCCTCTGGCCAMCGTGGCTCTGCCTGCCCTCCAGCCACTTAATGGACTAGTAATGGACAATGTCAGAACAGTTTGTTCCTTTAAGAGGAAATAAAAACAAACCCAAACACACACAAAATTAAACTCTTGTGATGACAAAAGAGAGAAGAAAAGCTTCCTATCCCGGATGCCATTTGCTGAAGCCTGCTTGTGTTACACAACATGATGTATGTCCACCCAACTGGAGTAGGYTCAAAACAGCCAGCGCCTGTGATCAGATGGCCAGGCTGTGTCCTGGCACTCAGTCGCCCCCAACAGCCACTTTCACAGCCTTGCATACCTCCTCCACCCACAATACTGTCCCTCAATTAGGTTTGGGGCACCTTGGAAATACAGTTTTCAGAAATTYACTATTACCTAGTGAATATCATGTAGGAGAGCAAAAGGAAATCTAAATTATCTAAAAATAGAGGTAAAAACAAAAGCCTCACTGGATTGTCGTTTGTCCTTTACTCAACCTCTGTTTCATACTGAAAGAGMGCTTTCTCATTTCACCAAAACACATTACAGGCTTGCAAGACAGAACTGTGTTATTTAGCTTTTGATAGACAGAAGTTATCGCACCCAAAACAGCTGGCAGAACAGCACCATAATGAAAATGCCCTGGAGAAGCATAGACTTTACCGGCAAATATAGTACAGAAATTGCCCRACCACTCCAGCACAGAGTACCAAGAGTCATTTCACATTTTAAGACTTAAATTTGCCTTCACCACCTCGTTATCTAGGTTTTCAGCAAAGGAATTTASAATTAAAAGAAGGAATTAGCCTGTGGGTTTCAATTAAGACACTTGGAATGTAACGAAGTTAGAAACATCCCTCTGCCGAAGCCTTTAGGCAATCAGGAGTTATCTATTGTAGGTACCGCCCCACCCGCAACTAGCACACCTATGAAACCCTGACAACAGTAATGGAAAAAGGGATMAGGTTCGTATTTCTGGACAGAAAAAGCCTTTTGAAAGCAACTATCTTTTTGTCGAACTCAGACTAATTCACACCGCAAAAGACACAAAATAAGCATTTAAAATTTGAACATGGAAACCAGCATCGTTTTTATYCCCATTACCAAGAAGCAAAAAGCCAAGCAAGCCATGAAACAGCAGTTTGTGACCACCAAGCTCACAGAAGCACCCCGAGCTCATTGGGAGTACTGGGCCCTGACTTTATCACCAAGTTTTGGGTTGGGGCTTTTTTTAAGGATTGTGGGGGGG
>NW_026623265.1:3555445-3630613 GCF_030028575.1 Malurus melanocephalus
AAAAAAAAAAAAAAGCAGAAAAAAGTTATGAACCTCACTACCTGGTGTTTCCCATCAGCAGACACCATCAAACACAGAACACTGCAGACAAGTAATAAGGACCACCCTCTGGTTCTCACTAAAGTGTACTGTAAGTTTAAGCTAAATTGTGTTTACTTCACAACAAAAAATCCCCCAGCAACTGATAACTTAGAGGAAGGCATCCTCACAGCTGAAAGAATATTAAAATAGCTGTTTCCATACCTCCCGACAAAAGCAACCTAACACTCCACRCTGCGGTCTCAGCACATTGGAATGATGATTATAAAGGGAGGTATAGATAACCAAGCTGTCAGGAGACAGAAATAATGCTCAACAGGGAGCCTGACGGCCCACGCTGGTCAGCCAGTGACCCTGCTGTGCTCACGGGATGACAGCACAAACCCAAGAGTTGCAGGCAGTGTCCCGACACCTACGCAAGGCTGCTCCAGAGGGTCACCAGAGCCCAGCAATTCCCTATCAGCAGGTCCAACAGCTTGCAATGGCTCAAACACCAGGTCAAACCAAGCAGTGTCACCTCTCTGTGCAAGACAGTTCCAGGGAGCTTTGTACAATACAAATACATTTGAGCACGTATTTCACAAACTGCCCAGCACGCGGAAAGAGAAGAGAAAGGCAGGTAGATCCTGCCCAAAATCTGGCAAAGACCAGCACACAAACAGGAAGGCACTTAAAGAAAAAAGACAAAGTAAATTTAGAAACACAAAGAAAATCACAAACTAGATTTACTACAGCTGCTTTTGTTATGATCACAGATTAGGTCTTTGATTTTCTAAGCGGTTATAAAGAAAACTGAATCACTTTCCACAAGTTGGTGTTAGCCATCTGCTCCTTTTTCTCTGCCCAAATTAGAACTATTATTAGGCTCACTTGCACTTGTGGAGGTGATTCACAGGATATAAGGTCAGAGGGATCAGTGTGATCAACTAGCATAATCTTCTGCATAACAGAGGAGCCATCCCCACCAAAAGCCCATCTGCATACCAGAAGGAAGCAGAGACAACAGATGTCAGGCACAAGTAAACAAGACTGCATGGACAGAGAAGGAAGCCAAGCCATAAACTGTACATAGGCAAGTAGCTCTCTCTTCTAGTTATGGACAAACACCCTTGTTTAAACATCTTCAGGAAACAATGTTCACAATATAAAAGACAATGTTATTTTGTTCTCTGTGACAGGCAGGTAAGGACAGTAGCACTGAAAATTTATACACAACACTAAATTTTTCTACCCACTCATATTCCARAGTCTCTTCTATCCCAACTCTCTTGAGTCAGAGGTCTATCCTATTTTTCTTTTCCAACAACCCAAAGGCTGCAATTTTAAACCCTTCTCATTCCCTGTCTTTTCACTCCAAATACTAAAATTTCCTGATCCATCCCCTCAGAGCTGCCTCTCTTTTACCCAAGTTCCTCTCTAAAACTCTCTAGGTCAACAGTTTAYCACAAATAGAAGCCAGTTCCTGAGATCTAAACAGCAATACCTGGCTTCTACATATTACCACATATCCTAAGCAGAAGCCTAAGGATGCTTGGCCTTCTATACATCATCGGATGCCCCACTAGTGCCAGCTCTTGTCCGCCTCTTCTCTGGCCTCTCCCTGCAAGCTCCCTCCCCATTCCCAGCACACAGGTACAGCCTACGGGTAGCTGGGTATGTGCCAGGTTGTCTTTTACATGCACATGCTGACTGGCATATTTGACTGGTATTTTCACCCAACCTCTAGCTGCTTAATTAGCTTTATAACACACAATTAGGTTTGGGAACACTRGATTAAACTTCCACTAGTTACTTCAAGTTGAACTAGTTGCACAGGGGTAAAAATGGGAAGACAAGCTTAACATTTAGGATGTTACAAGCTTAACTTGCATGCTGTTAACACTTTCAAAATTACACAAGTGCTATTTAGATACTTCTGAGAGGAAGTTAATCAAGCATCTCCAGATACAGACCCAGTATAGGWCCCGCTTCAGTGAGAGCAGTGTGCAGACTAGAGTTATTTCAAAACAAATGGAATTTATAACCCCATGGAATTTAAGTCTTTCCTAGCAGCCCAGTGTAGAAGAAAATCATAACATAACACCTTGAGCAGTTGAGTTATGAAAAGTCAAGGTGCTAACTTTCTGAGCTTGATTGCTTCAAAGCTCTAATGGTATTTAGAAATCTAGACTTAAGACCAAAAAAATAGCATATGTGTGCTAAAAAAAATTTCAAATCACACGTTTTCACAGTTGCATTTCATCTATGGAAGGTAATAAAAATTTAACTTTACAATGATAATTCAAATTTAGAAAAAAAGGTGCCTTCACAAAGCCTTAACACACTGTCACCTGTAACAAGATTTCTAGACCAAAAAACTTAAACACAATGATCACGTATAATTTATACACCTGTTGCAATTTTGTAACTCTTGTAATCACTGTAATATCAATAAAAGTTTTCTGGCACCTTCACGTGGATGACTCAAGGATTAAGCAAGCTTCCACTTGTATTAATCCACTGCTCTTTGCATTGTTCTCAGAAAGTTTAGTAAAATTTTGCACTGAAGTATTTTTATAGAAAGCACAGCAGCATAAAGGTCAGAAAGGCATCTATGGAGATCATTTGTCTAACCCAACCCCCCAGTCAGAGCACGGTGCCCAAGGCCATATTCAATTGGATTTTTAACATCTGCAGTGACAGAGACTTCACAATCTCTCTGAGGAACCCAACACAAAAAAAAAAACAAACGGTTTCCTGTGGTTCAATTTGCTCTCCTTGCCTCTTGACTTTTCAATGGCCTCAGAAGAGCCTAACTACCTCCTTTGCACCATCCTTTCAGATATTTATACACTTCAGTAGCATGTCTTGGATTCTGATCCTTTTCTTCTGGCTGAACAGTCCCAGCTCTGTTTCTTTCCCCACAGGAGAAATGCTCCAGTCCCTTCATCATTATCATGGCCCTCACTCCAGGATGTACACATCTCTTCTCTACTGGGGAGCCCAGAACTGGGCCAAGTACTCCAGGTGTGGCATCACCAAGTAGATGGGAGCACATCCAAGAACAGGCAGTGTGCTCATGCCTAAAGAAATGAGAGAGAAAGTAAGCAAGCTCCTTTTTCACAAACTTGAAAGCAGCATGCTCAGGTAACCAGGAAGGCCAATGGCATCCTGGCCTGTGTCAGAAATARTGTGGCCAGCAGGTCCAGGGTAGTGATTGTCTCCTTGTACTTGGCACTGGTGACACCATACCTTGAATCCTGTGTCCAGTTTTGGGCCCTACACTGTAAGAAGGACATTGAGGTGCTGGAGCATGTCCAGAGAAGGGCAGTGAAGGGTCTAGAGCTCGAGTCTKGTAAGGAGTGGCTGAGGGAGCTGGGGCTGTAGGAGGCTCAAGAGGGATCGGATCACACTCTACAGCTGCCTGAAAGGAGGGTGTAGCCAGGTGGAACTCAGTCTATTCTCCCAAATAACAAGCGACAAGACAAGAGGAAATGGCCTCTAACTGCATCTGGGGAGGTTTAGACTGGATATTAGGAAAAAAATTTTCTCTATAAGGGAGGTCAGGCACCAGGAGAGGCTGCCCAGGTGCCAGAATCAACATCCCTGGTAGCATTCAAAAGGCATTTGAATACAGCACTTAGCAACTTGATTTAGTGAAGAGCTAAATAATTTCACTTAATAGACTACAGACAAGAAAACTATTACACATTTCTGTGCCCAGCTTATAACAATTGACTAACATATATCAATTCTTCACAATTAAGACTCATACCAAGTCACTCTACCCTTACAGATTCCTGGGAAGGCAACACTCGGAAGAGAACAGTAGGGGAAACTGTTGCACACCGATTTTGGCAACAAAGTTAAGCTCAGTCTTTACAGGAATCAAATAGACAAAGGAAGTTTAAAAAAACATAAACTGCTTATTTTGTTTCCAGACAGGCCAACTCTGAGCTTCATTAGCTATTCCATTATTTTGTTAAGGATCAGTCACTGTTGCCTGGAAATTATTTACCTTAGCCTACTAACCTTTATAATTACTAAGATGAAACCTGAAACACAGAAGGTTTAAAGGAAGCTCCAAAAATTCACACAGAGTAGCAGCGCACTAAAAATGAAAGAGAAGCAAGTAAAAAAGAATAAACAGGATAACTGAAAAATTTAAATCTAAAATATCTGTTAGTGCAAACCACACCAAATACTCTCATTTCTATCCCTAAAGTAATCCAGTAAGTTCACTACAGAAATGGTCACCATAAGTTTGCCTGCTTTTAGCTTCATATGACCAACCCAAAGTAGGTTAAGCATCTCTTACTGTCACCCAGCCCCAGWGAGGAAAATTAAGTGAAAGGCAAGTCCAATTCTTCAGATAAATTATTTCCTTTCCCAGTTACATTCCTTTGCTGGCCAAGGAATATTGCACCACCGGAGAAAGGGGTACACCTTTGTGTAGACAACAAGATGCTAAGCAAATATCTGAGCATTTTGTCCATGACAAAATTACTGTTCTTCCAGTAGAGGTAAGAAGAAATAGCCATAAAAGTGTCTTACCCATTTTGTGTTTGTAGTTAGACATCTTAATGGAGAAAAAAAAAATAAAAAGAGAAATTGGAATAAAGCATTAGGAATGGTTCCTTCTTACAGCTTCTGGCAAACGTAAGATTTTCTTTTGTCATTTGATCAGAACAGCAGTAAGTTGAGGCACCACTAATCCTATATCCTAATTAAACTCTCATTTCCTTCCATGGCTTAGTCATTAATTAGACCCTAAAGTTTAATCCCCTCCTAAATAACTGCTCTGAAAGTACATAAATTCTSTTTGGCAACTGCAGGACAAATATCTGCAACACATTAAACCAGATATTTATGCAATCAAGCAAGCCATTGACCACCAGTGTGAGCCCACTGAGTATTTCCCATTTGAATACAGAAAGATCCTTAAGGAYATACTACTCCCAATAGTGTGAGAAAAACTGGAGAAGACGGTCTGGTCTCATAAGWCTCCACCTGGGGTACTGCTCTGGGGCCCACAGCACAGGAAGAACAAGGACCTGTYGGAGCAGATCCAGAGGAGGCCACAAAGATGATCTGAGGGATGGAATACCTCTCCCATGAAGACAGGCTGAGAGAGTCAGGGTTGTTCAATGGAGGAGAAGCCTTCCAGTACTTAAAGGGGGATAACCAGGAAAAAAGGGGAAGGAGACTATCAGGAAGTACACTGATAGGTCAAGGAGTAAATGTCTGAAAGGGAAAGACAGTATATTTAGATTACATATAAAGAAGCAATTYTTTGYTACAAGGCTGGTGAKRSRYTGGAATAGGTTGCCCAGAGAAGCTGTGGATTCCCCATCCCTGAATGTGTTCTAGGCCAGATTACTCGGCGCTTTGAGCAACCTTGTCTTGTAGAAGATGTCTGCCCACAACAGGGAGTTTGTAACTAGATGGTCTTTCAGGCCCTTCCAACCCAAACTGTGACATAATTTCAGTGGAAATTCAGTAGAAAAAGGAGAGCAAAGTTCAAAGCCCACCAAGCCTTTGGCAGAACCTGAGCCATAGGCTTTCAGCTGCCAATTATTTAGACAAAGGGTTACAYGTACACATCCCAATCCCCATGCTTGTATTATTTAATGACAAGCTTTTAATAGAACTGTGGTAGAACCTGTGCAAATGTAAGGTTTGATTATTGTCACTGACATATCAAGTGGGTTTGTGTACAGCTTGGAATAGACMCGTCACCCTTACCTTTGTAGAAATTGGCTAAACAACAAAAAAAGGTCATCTAATGAAAACAGATAATTACATGTCATATTATTACTGCTGCCTCTGGCAACTATTCCAGTAGATCAGTCATGCTCACAGGTATAATCCTGTCCTGGGTGCATTTTCAGAGAGGGTTCTTTTGCATGCCTTCCCTGTGCTAAGGACTCAGGCAACAAGCAGGCCAAAGATTTGTTTTGACCTCTGCCAAAAGTCAATGTCTCTGCAACAAACAGGTGGTGCCTAYGCCTCAGTGAGGATGGAGCATGCAGCCTGAATGTTGCTAGCCTGAGGACCAAAATGATGATACCACCAGTGAAACAAGAAAAATAAGGGCACTAGTGTAAACTGGCTGAAAAAGCACAGACAAACTCATAGAATTAAGAGTTCACAAAAAGACAGGTATAACTGATGGCTGAAGAAATCCCTGAACTGCAAACTAAAATAGGAAAATTAGATATATTAGAGGAAGCACCATTMAAGATGTGCTTATGGAAGAAGTACATGTAAGAATACAGTATCTAACTGTTGTCACCACTACAGGCAGTGATGAGGACATGATGACAACTGCATTTCAGATCAACTCTCTTTGCCAGCAAGCACAGCAGGCTACACAGCAAACCAAAATATCAAGTACAGCCTCTGCAGCAGACAAAACCGTTTGATACAATACAAAATTTCCTCAGTTCCATAGTTTGTCTTGACACTCAGACTCACTTGGTCTAATACATTTTAATCAATAAAAATACTTATCATCTTGATAAGTATAAGATAACTTATAATCTTGATAAGACTAATACTTGACATCTTTCCAGTGTCATAGTGGACTAAAAGTAGGATCAGTACTTAACCCCACCCCAGAAAAAGCCAGGACAAGATCTTCATTGATGGGTCACATCGGGCAAGGGGGAAACTCTGCTAAGGCTTTGACAATCCCACCCTCATCCCATACCAGGAAGAAAATTTATTTACAAGCAGTATCAAATACTATTTCTTGCTAAAGTTTTACTGAACAAGTATTTCCTAAATCTCCCRAAATACATGCTATAAGCATTTCTAGAACAAGAGCTGTGCTTAAAGTTGTGGTTCAGTACAACATCCAAGTGTGAAGTTACCTCTTAGCACCTTCTCTGCACATCCCCAGCTCTCCAAAGTGCCACATGTCAGTTTTGTCAGACATACCCATCCAAACACACTCACAAATACCAGACAGCTCTGGTGAAGCAAAACCCAACTGCTCCAATACATATGAGCAGGTTGTGAAGTGTCTACAATGATGCACAATTGCTCAGAATAAAGGGTCAAAWGAGGAAGAGAAGAGATGGGGATAAGGCAGGGATGTACTCCTAGAAGCATGCGAAAAGACTGTCTCCTGTGAAAGAAAAGAAAAACTCATGTGGTTCCCCAAAGGGGTTAAGAGAAGCCTGTTTTCTATTCAGCATGTATTTGCAYGTCTGAGTGAGAAAGTTACTATAACAAATTAACTTCAGACACATTTACAGGAATTTCAAAGCCTCAATAAAATGACGCATTTAATTTACCATAAACTATAAAGCTTAGTAGCAAAAAAACCCCAACAGTGCATTTCACACTCTTCAGGTTATAAAGATAAATGTAACACCTCAGTGAAGGTAATAAAATAAAGRTTCTTATTTCTGAGACAATAACATAGCCTTCACAGAAAGAACAAGTGGCATGAACAGCGTCAAATAAACAGAACAAATCACAAGGTCATCTCCTRAAGATGCTACTGTCATATGACTTGCCTTTGGATCTCTAGATTTGTTACTATRAACTAGATTGAGGGAGAAGTGGTGAATGCCACTCAATATTTTAAATTTATTTCTACCAAGTAAAAAGCAAAGAAAAGTTTACCTCTGCATTGGTGACTATCRCAAGTAACTTCAGTATTTCTCACACTCTTATCTGCACCACACAAGGCAAAACTAAAAGCAATGTGATGACATTTCCTACAACTTTTAATTTGTACCACTTTAACATATCATCTTAAACCACTGCAATATAAACACAGATAACTCAAGTGCCCAGAAGATACAGTCTTCTTTTTCTTCATRTAATTATTCTACTAAATATTGCTGTGATCCTCCTCAGAGTTACACAGTCAAGCTAAGAAGGGCTCTGGGAGTGCTTAAAAGGCAATACAGACATGCATTATCCTGCAGCATCTTTTCAGTCCAACTGTGAACTGGTATGACTGGCTTCACATAATGACATTTGCAGATTTCTGTTTATTCAGAAATAGAAGTCTTGAACTATGTAAATGACAAGTGAAAATTGACTGAAAGGGAAAAAGTGCAGAGGAAGAATCAGAGTGGACTTCTAAGGAATATATGTCAAGAATTTTTCTCTCAAAAGAATTAGCATGATTAACAGRTGTCTTCATAGCCTATTATGCTCATTTCAATTTTAGTGCATTTAATTATAAGCTTCTACATGTGAGAGAGACTTGTCTTCAGCCCTGCAGAGATAAGTATAAAAAAAAACAATTTACTAAAAACTAAACAAATAAAAGCTCAGAAACTTTAGTCCTATCACACTGTTCCACTCTTTCCATTCATGTCACAACACTTCACTGCTATTCCTCCAGTCTTTGTGGCTGCAAAAAGGAAAAGCAATTAAGACTGACACACAGTCTTCTAATCTTTCAAATGCAGAATAAAATTTAGGCTCAGTTAAGAAGTATTAGCAGATGATACACAACTCCAGCTGCTCRGTTGTAAAAACTGCACTTTCTAAACATGAACACTAAAGAAAAAAAAACCCATGGAAATCTTTAGGAAAAGCCTTAATTTCTACCTTTTGTTCTCTACTTTTAGCATACCAGAAGAAGTCATAAGAAAGCAGTATGTGAGGAAAGTCGTTCTTGAGAGCAAAGGAAGAACTAAAAAAAAGATTAAAGCACAAAAGGATGAAACATGAGTTGTTTGTATTTACCCTATCAATTATGATACAAGTTCTTCATCTGGATCATGTCAGTCTCCAAACCACAGCACAGCAGAAAAGAATTTTAGGAGGAAGAAGATGCAGACAGAAAGCAGGTATCAGTTAATACAAAACCTTAAAAGTTAACACATAAATGCAGAAGTGTCATATCATAGGAAGTTCAGAAAAAATTAAATGAGTCTGAGAAATTGAAGATATTTATCAAATAACTTCAAAGAGATATTTAAACATAAAGAAGGAAAGCTGAAGGTCACACAAAAATACATGAAATCAGCAGCAAAATCATAACTGTGCAAAATTAAAAAACACACACCACATCACTTACCTGTRACAGGGAGATTTCCCCAAAAAATATTTCTTTGTCAACATAAGATACTGTTTTGGAACTTTGTTTTAACTTTCTTAACTGCACATTTGGTTTGTTTCTTGCATARGTGAAGGCTCAATAATTCACTTATACTGGCATGAGAACGCAACAGAATGAATATGCAAGGACAGAAACAAGAAATAAGCTTCCTTAATTTATTAGACACGAGAGAGCACTTTTCCACTGCAAAGCAGTCAATAATAAAACAAGAGAATCMGATATCTATTTGTCTCAAAAGTCCTCCAGAACTAGTGCTAAGCCAGTAGAGCATTTCCCCAAGACCTGTTGCTGTTTGAGCCATTTTACAGGAACTTCTGTCAACTCTCACATCAACTTTGCTCTGCTCCCCCAGACTACGCTATGGAAAAAAAAAAAATGGCTACAGATTTATTCAGTGYCATATTCAATTTTTAATTGAACAGGGTGCATATTAAACTATTGAACTGATGAAGAACATTTATTGTTCCTAATTCCTTCTGCCAGTGATAATTTGTATATACAGATATGTTTGGTTCTGTCTGGATTTGGTAGGGCTGGTTTTTGTGGGGTGTTATGTTCAATGGCTASAGCAAATTTTTTTGGCTAGTCAAATAGCCTCCCATCTTACAGACAGAGAGCACATTCACACTGTCAAAACAGTCACTAATTATTTACCTGAAATGACTGCTGTGTATAATGTTCAAGGATATTCACCAGGACAAGGCTATTAGAATATATAATATATATAGTCTGACACTGTGATCTGACTCTCCCTCTGGAGGGTGACAGCTACCGAGTGTGTGGCTTTGTGTGCACTCCAGAGGGGACTGGACACAGGGCGGTGTGCAGGAATAAGGAACACCATGCCAGCACTTCAGCAAAAGGGGCTAGAAAATACCACTGCTCTTGATGATGCCCTACCGCTCCTGCAGGCTCCCTCAGCTGATGCCATCCGAAGCAGGAGCAGTGTTCACACATGAGCAGCAGAATGCTACCTGGACCCTTTCCAAGGTGCTGCAAATATTCAATGCAAGTCTGCATGCCTCAAACATGGGGTTCATTTGTGTACGTTTTTAGAGTGACACACGAGAAAGAAATTACTCTCCGCAAAACCTTGCTCCCACAAGTATTAGCATATTTGCTAAACCAAACTTAAGATTGTTTCAGACCCAGAGTCCATTTTTAACATCTGGAAATTTTTGGACCATAGGTTTTTAAGCTCAAGTGCTTACTGAGAGTTGACTGTGTATGTCTGCTAAAAAATCAGCTTTTCTCACAAATAAAGAAAAACCTCATTCCAATTAGGATATGATATGACTTAAATAAGSAGGCTTTTTCATTCCCTTTGGGGAYKGGTGGCAAGGATTTMGGATTTAAGGAGTGAAACTGAGTCTGGGGAGATGGAGACAGGTAGGTAGAAGGTGTTTTAGTTTCTCTCCTTGTTTCACAGTATCCTATTCTAATTGTCAGTAACTTAAGAAAATTTCTCCTCAGTCAAGTCTGTTTTGCCCACAGTTCAAACCAGCAAGTGATATCCCCTAGCCCTGTTTAAGCCCTGTTTAAGCCCTGTTTAAGCTTTTCAGTCCTATTTTTCTCCCTCTGTCGAGTTGAGGAGAGAGTAAGGGAGTAGCTGGGTGGGCATTTGGCAGCTACCAAAGTCAACCCACCACAGGGGGAGAACAGCAAACGTGTTATGCAAAGTCAAAGACAACATTAACTACAATAAGGCACGCTTACAGCAATTTATACAGAAAAACCTTTCCCCTTAGCTCAGAGAAGGATGACCAATAAGATAGCAGACTCATTTACCTGGCCATAAACTAATTCCAGCTCAACTGCTGAGAGAAAACTCTTGAAGCCATTTTTATTACTGGAACAAAATAATAGAACACCCACAAAAAAACATAAATCACCAAATAACTTTAAAAGAACTCAGAGAAACAAAATGAATTCTCAGTATACAATGAATTCTATTATAGTATTGCTCACTATCACTCAAATAATTTTATCCTAATAATGAGTTAAAGAGYATTATTTTCTGATATTAATCCATTGTAAAATGAAATATCTTGGGATGTTAACATCTTGCATCATCAGCAATAYCTTTTTTTCTCTTTCAGATGCAAACCTACAAACATAATTTAGTTAAAATAAGCACTTTTTTCATCTTAGTGACAAGCAGATGAATTACTTAAACCAAAAAGCATCTCCAGTAGAGGGCTGGCACTGTGCACTGAAGTGGGAATAACTGACAATTTGATTATTTTGACTATATTAGAGACAGGACGAAACTGCATCAAAATCAACAAAAAACACAAGAGACATACTGTGATTGGTTTATTCTGTCTAGATATTAGGACTTGCAACCTTCTCCAAACAACTTTTGTACAATCAGTTCTGTTCACAGAGCAAAAACTGCAAGATAAAGTACTTCCATTTAACTGTGCAGCACATTTATTGCTCGCTTACTACAGCAAAGTACACTATCAGCCACCATCATTTGATACTAAAGTTCACCAATTACATCTTCTCTCACTTTCATTAATGAGAAATGAGCTTAAACATTGTGAAAGACTTTACCTGGACTAAAGACTACCAATCAAAAGGTTGAGGCATGTTCCCACAGGAAAGTTATCTGTATAACCCACACTTGAAACTTTTTTTTTCAAGCTACTGCAGTTACTGCTTGTAGATTAGATAAGGAATGCTTGCATGAGATTTTATAGCATTAGATATGGAAATGATGGTGAAGCATCAGGTGACAATTTTATGTCTTTCTTGTACACAAGGCTAAAAATCCAGTGTATGATACTTAAATCTACATTGTCATCAGGAAGCTAAAGCTTACAACTTATTCACTGAAGGGGGAAAACCCCAGCAGGTATTAGTAGCAAACTCTTTTGTAACAAATACATGATGCAAAATTTAAATTATAGAAAATCAGAAAGCAAAATGGATGCTGTTTAGTAACCCAGATTAACTTCCAAATATTCAATTCCAAGTTGACATTTATTTGGAGCAACTAAAAAGACTATATTCATTTGCTTTCTGCATTAGAAGTGGCAAAATGGCAACTAACCTTTTAGAAAGGGGTATGCCTGACTATGAGGGGGAAAAGTAGGATTAGAGGGGATGTATTACTCTGCTTTCAGAAAGTAACAACTTTACTGTCTATTTGCTACCTTAAAAGCAGCAGTGGAAATGTTTTCCTTGTACATAAGACAACTCTGGTCACACAGGCCAAGTGAATATTGATTTTACTATAGCTAAGCTGGGAATAGAAGTTAATTTCAATGGTCTGTACAGAACGTTTTATGAATTGCTTTAAAAATATTTCGCATTACAAGGTATTAAACCAGCTAAGAACCTTTTAAAATAATCTGAAGCTTAAAATGATTGAGCTGTTAAAAAAAAAAAATAAGTATAGCTGAGAGAAACATTATTAARGGCTGCACTTCAGCAGTTCATAAAGCCAGCAGGACACTTTCTTTCAATACAGGGTAGACAGCCCTGAAGCCTTGATGTTGGGGAACAGCTCAGGGGTAACCTTGCAAAAGCCATGGGCTAAAACCAGTCATCAGTACAAGAGGGAACGGGCAGGGATAGGACCTAAGTACTCTGAGTTCATATATCATATCACAGGCCTTACTTACAAGTTAATCAGACTCAGGACTGCTAACCCTGAGCAACACTTTATCTCAATAAAGAAGACATATGTCATAACCACAGTACAAAATCCACACCGTAGTGAAATTCAGCAAGACAGATATTCTGCTTCCATCAGCACAAGGGATGTGGAATCCTCRGTTAACTGTAAAACATTAGCAAGGGCTGCCAGCACACTTGTATGACAGCTTTGATTCGGACAGACACAAGGGGAAAGCTGTTGACTGTCACCCTGCACCGCACAGAACTCCGCACATTTCCCAATTTCTGMAGAGTACCCTTGAACCATTTGCTGCCTCTCTGAACACTGCGACAGAAATTCATCTCCACACGTAACAAGTGTCAGAGAAAGGCATCTCCTTGCCCTGCAGCACCAGCCCGGGTTTTAGCCGCTGGAAGGATCAGCCAGGGAATTACTGCAATTCGCTTTCTCAGCTGCTCGCTTAGCGAAGATTAGGGCGCGCTCCACCCAGACGCCACACAAATGAGGTCACATAGCTGGCCACACTGCTGCCAATTCCTGCCCTATTCATCGGGGACCAGGGCAGGAAGCAGATGGAGCCCTCAAGTTAAGGGTCACAACATTTCAGTGAGAACATAAAAGTGAGCCAGCGGCCGAGAATTCACCGGTCGGGGAAAAATGGTTTGTCCGCATGGCAGAGCTGAGTCACGGGCACCGCTCTGTCCAGCACAATGCGGAGGGGCACAGACCGCATCCAGCAGCAAAACACTCCCCCCCTGCCGTTTAAAAAGGGACTCGACTATAGGACAATAGAAAATATTTTCCATTCTTTCAGTAGCTATGTGCATTTAAAAGTTTAATACACATATATTTTTTTAAGTTCTTCAGATGTTGACAATCAGCTCACTTGAAAACCCAAAAGGCAACAATATGATGTAATTACTACGTAAACCTGGTTTTATTTACAACTATGCTGTATTTCAGAACAYATACTTCATCACCTGCTGCCAAAAAGGAAATACACCATTTTCAAGTTTTAAAAGCTTGAGTTGTTTGAAATCAAACAGATTTGAGGTCCAACACAGCTCTACTAAACAACTATCAAGACCAGARTTTATAGTAATACAAACAATACCATAAACATTTTTTTGACTATTGTAACATCTTGTGTGTGGTCTCAATTTCAAGCTGCTATCAGTGCATCTACCTTACAGGGACACAAATTCCTTCCCACCTGAAAGAAAGCTGGTAGTGTGGTGACCTTACCATTTATAGGTTAGTGCTTCTGAGATTACCAGAGACACAAATGTAACAGAAGCCAAATGCAGGGTTTCAAAAGGTACACTCTCAAACTAGCTATTTACAAAATGCCTCAGTCACTGCCTTCTACTACTATTAAAAAGTAACACTCATTTCCATCACTGGGGTGGTGACTGCACAATGAGTTCACACAACAAAACGTAAATTGACCTCTTATTTTGTTGACAACTGTATGAATAAAATAACAAAATAATATTTAGTCACATACTGCTAGGATGYTAACATAGAATATTCTGGTACTGCAGAGTGCCTTACTGGCTTCAGAAGTTGACATTTTACAGGAAAAGTGCCACAAGGTAACCCCGTTCAGAAGGTTTCACTGTACTGGCATCTTTTTCTGCCTCTCTAATAAAGTAGCCTCCTCTCCAATGACGGGGTGATATTACCCRTCTGGGTAATGAGGCAATTAAGGAAAAAAAAATTTAGAAAATAATCACACCAAATAGTGTTATGACAGTGGAGAATGTACACATAAACACAAAATAAGCCCAACCATTTTCTTGGAACCGTTTCAGAAATTTTACTAGAAGAATATAARTTATCTCCCATGGCATGGAACAGCTATGAGAGAAGCCCATCTGTTTAAACAGGCAAAGCAAGTACAAGATCCCTTCTTTTTTCCCCCTCCCAGATAAAGATTAAGCTTTGGTTCCAGTTAGGCACCAGTAKCCTACAGCACCCATCACCAAACAGAGAGTTTAAGAGGTTATTAAAAGAGATTGGACTGTTACAAAGAAGAACATCCCACCAGATGAGTTAAATTATTTTGTATGGTTTATGGTCTAAAACATTCTCTGACAAAACTTATTTATGTTGTTTAGGCTTCAGAGAACAGAAGTAAATCTTATCTAGTTTGGTTTCATTCAAATAAATTTATTTACAATCTGATACTTTATCAGATATGAGTGCAACCTCTCTCCAGTCTCTGCCAATTCTCACAGCAAGCAGACAACCAARAAAGCCAACGCCACACCTCTGCTGACTGAAAAGTGTCCCTGTTATTTATATTCTAGATTTCTGTGAAAAGCAAAGGACATGAAGAAACAATTACATACACACCCCTTCCAACTTCTCCACCCATTCTTTCCTTGAGTATTTCCAGTACTACATCATTAAAAATCCTGTTCTCTCAGAAAATGGCCTCTCCACCATAGCACACACCCCACACCCTCCCCCCCTCATTTTACCTTCACTTTTTTTTCTCATATTCCCTTCCGTGCCTCTCACTTTCTAGATTTTTCAGATTTTTTTCCCCTCATATGTGCATTTCCAACTCACTAAGAAGTGTCCAAAGCCACAACTCCCTCACAGCCTCCAAATACGCAGTATTTAAAAAAGCGAGCAGATGGCAGGCAGTGAATTTGAGACTGTGACTCTCTGGGAAARCAAATCTACARTCCTAAACTTTATGAAGAGTTAGGAAGATTATAATGCAATAAATTTCCTGAAAAAAAATCCTGCTGCTTGATTAAGAAAAATTATAATAGCAATATACTAGCCATGATCTTTGTGCTTTTAAAAAYTGAGGGCTCTCAATTGAGATTTAAATTGGCTTTAAGAAACAATCACTAAACACTCTGTCCAATCTGTATAAAGCACCTGAGCAAGCATGTAGTTGCTACTCACCTAGGAAATTTACACCTTAGCATAGCCTCCTGGAGCAAGCACCTGAGAACWCATCCATAGACACACACACATCACCAAGCATTACGTGTGTGGCACTCACATGTTAAAAACACCTGAAGGACTGAGACAGAAAACCTCAAAGAGATTGACCCTATTATCCCACAGATGAACATTTCAGAGGTTTCACAACTGCAGCATTAACAACATGCAGCATGTCACAAGTTTATGCTCTTCTGAAAATGTAACAATAAAAGAAAAGAAAAAAATCCAAGAAATAGTCCTTAAAAACCCCACACAAGTACACACAGAGCCAGAACAAACAACTTCCATGAATTTCAGCCCAGGTTAAAAACCAAGCACACTGATTTTCTCCTACTGCTAACCGTCCAAGAGTGATCAACTGCAGCTGTCTCACATTTGAGGACTGAATACGTGCAGATTTTGAAGAACACTAGATCTCTCCAACCTATAATTTACTGAGCTCTCCAGAGTCAGTAAAAAGCAACTCCACTCACATTACTGAGTTTTCTTGACATATTTGTCAGTTTCTTAAAAAAAGTTTGGACTGAGCCACAAAGTTTGGACTGAGCCAGTTCTGCTCTCAGCTAAACTGGCATATATCCAAATCCACCTCATTGTTCTAGAAGCAAACATACATGAGATCAGAGTCCCAGCCCATCATTTCATTCTAAAGTTAGCCAGTACACTGATACATCTTAAGATCAGACTCCAGCTTTCTATGAAAAAACCCACATCAAAAGTCAAATYAAATGGACCAAATTCTTTATTGATCAACAGGTTCTGCTTTCATGAAGTTCTGACACCAATTCACAAAATAAACTGGTCCCATCTGTCAATTACTGTATCTGCATGGCATAKTCACAGATACTAGGAATGCTCAAAGTGCCTTTTCCTTGCCAATCTGTGTTATTTGGCCCTAGTCACAAAACAGAAGAGACAATCCATGAAATTTCAATCAGAATAGGTATGAAGGATGGCAAAAGGAAAAGAAAATAATATCCCAAATTTCTCTCTTCCAAGACATTCTTTCCAAGTTACAAGAAATACTGCTCTCTTGAGATACCACCAAAATGAGGAGAAAATCCTGTGGGGGTCAAGGAGCTGCTATAAGCTTATAAATTCAAAGGGACCAGAAGGCACAGTAAACAGAACTGTAATGAACCAGAACAACTAAATGCTAAAATCACCATTATTTAACACATAGTTTAAGAAAATTGGGGACATTAAGACTCTCAAACAGAACAACAATAACATTTCTGCCGTGAACAAGTTACTGTTCTAGGTGAAAGGGAAGCCAACAACACAAGCATTACCAAAAGGATCTTGTGGCTGCAGGTATGACGCAGCCAGAGCTCACACAACACTTGCAGTGGAGCAGTGCCACAGAAAACAGCCTTTCCCCGCTGTTGCCTGCCATGCCTTCCACAGCCTGCTCTGTTAGAGTAAATTAAGTTAGGCAAAGTTAAGAAAAGCAGCTTTCATCAGGTGTAGAAGATAAAAACAGACCCACACAGCTGGATCCCTTCATCTACCACAGCCTTCAAAACACAGGGGAGCACTCACCCAGCAGAGGGTAACAGGTCTGCCTGTTGGTATCCCGAGGCACAGCAACCTTGTACTTTCTCCACACAACTTTTTTGGCTGTTGGAACGCTCATGACCAAGCTCATTCTTTGAATAACAGGAAAGTGAAGATGCAGAGGAAGTACACGTTAGTAGCCACGCAAGAACTGCATGCTGGGATTCAAGGGGGAGGGAGGCGCTGGTTTTCCTCAGAGAGTTTGACAYATTCAGCCACACAGTGACTGATAAAGCCAGTCAGGAAACAAACCTTTTAAAAGAAGGCTGCTTGTCAGCAAGTAACAGACCTCAAGCTAATTGAGATTTCTTTTCTCTCTAAAATCAGATAAATCTGCCGCTTTGCTTCTCCTTACGAAAACAGGAGGACACTCCATCTTTCAGAGAACTAGCAAGTTCAATTCTACAAACTGAAAATAGGAATGCTGATGGCAATTTTGCTTTTCTATTCAAATCAAACTCTCTGGTCAAACACCATACTCATTTTAAAAATCCTAAATATTTTTAGTATTCATTCTATAAAAAGTTTGCACTATAACACTTTTTTCATCCATTGAACAAAAAATATAAAACTAGAACAACTCTTCAAGGTAAGCATCCACATTTTTAATGGCCTTTCCTAAAAAGGAAGTTGTACAAATTATTCTCCATGATGAAAGTCACAAATTCTGATTAGGCATGCCCTTTCCACTGTGCAGTAATTTCAAATAAGACAGAGCAAGGAACAGTAAAGCAGAAGGTTGGTCATGCAAGGCTGTGATAGGATCAGAGTTATTTTATAAGTGGGCCTTTAAACTGTGCTTACCACCAGTACAGAAAGCAAATCCAATCCCTCTGTCTTCAAAACCCTGTTACCAACTTTATAATCAAATTAGGAGGACTCCAAATTCTGTAGTTTTAAGACAGCCCATATTCCACACTTTAGGATACTGAGCATTACATAAGAGTCCATATTCCACATTCCAGGATACTGAACAGTACAGAACTCCAACAGTCACAACAAAGTAATGCAAGAAGAGATAAACTACAACACATAARTACAAGCACAATCACCAGAGAGAAGAATTCTAAACCACAGAATTCTAAACCGCAAAAAGACAGAGGCTGTTTGATTTGTCTGCCTGTCTCATTGTATTACATGGCAAGACAACTGTTCTAGATACAGCTCCCCTCTCTTCATTGATAACCAGCTGGGACAACTTACTGTATCACACCCCAGACACTATTAGGAGAGGGAAGGAGGGAGAAATCAAGATCCATTTTTCTTTAAATATTTGTGGGCCAGAAGTTGATCTTACTTAATTTTGTGAGTTGGAGGGTTTTTTTCCACAAATTCAAGAATTCCTCAAAGTTGAAGGCTGAAAGGCTTCATACAAAAGGAATTTTGTTTCCATTAATAAAGACAATCATACATTCAGGGGGCTAAATCAGACATTTGTATCCAAACATTTCTGTGAACCATGCAAACAAGAGTGAAGTGGAAAGGTAATAAAAGTTTTAAAGCTAGGATTTCTATTTTAGAAACAAACAAGGATATATTTTGTGCACACAAATACAAACCTTACTGTGCCAAGCACTTCACAAGCGCAAAACAAAAAGATGCCGCCAACTCCACCAAGCAAATGATGAGAATTAGCAGACAGACCTGCACACATGCCAGAAGTCTTACCAACAGCACCATATCTTCCTTTTTCCAAGTCTTGATGAGACTGTCTGAATTCCCTAAGTGCTCCGCTGTATATCCAACACCTCACCTTAGACCCTGCCACTCCAAGATAAGGCCCACCCACACTTGGCAAGACTGAAGAATAAGCACAAGTTTCAGGAGTTAGCAAGTTYGTGACAACATTTCTGTGTTTACCATTTCTCAAGAGAAAGTGTTCACAGTCAGTGAGAACAGTTAAAGAAATACCAGTCTGACTCCATCAGTCCCTTGAACGTCATTCAGTGTGAAGCTATTAAAGGAGCTGAGTAAAATCATTCATGCACSAGGGCTTCCAGAGAAGCTCAGCTCTCAAGCTCTGCCTGCTCTCAGTAGTTGCCCTATGTACATCAGAGTAACTGCTTTTATCTAATAGCAAGTTTTACCTCAAAAATCCAATCTTTCAATAGAAATATACACTGAGAATATTTACACATTTAAGGGGGGTTGTACTATGTTTAAATTGAAAAACAAACATCTCTTGCCTAAACAGAGATAGAATTATTAGCATGAAATAATTTCATACCAGAACACATCTGCAAAGATGTTAGCTTTAGGATGGCAGAAATATTTTTAAGCTAAATTTGTAAAAGTGAAACCATAGCCTCTGTGATTATCTGAAGTATTGGGTATGAAATCCATATGTTAACCACAAGAGCAGATAAGCAAAAGAGAAATGGAAATTTCTGGTCAAAATCATCTTTGAAGAAGGCAAAGGAAGAATTTTCAATAATTCTTTTAAACAAACTCCACAGCTCAACACACTAGCGTACTCTCCTCTCCTAAACCATTTCATTCATTAGGAGGAAGATGGTCTTATTTCTACTACTACTGAATTCAACAGGCCATTTATTTAGCAGTTCTCTGACTGGAGTACGTGCTCTTCTATTCTCCCTGGTGTTGACAGCAGTAATCAAATTTTGTACATGCCACTGGCCCTATTATAGTCCCACAGCAGCTGGCTGGCTGCCTGAGCTCCTTATCATGTATGATAAAAAAGACCAGCCGAACAGACCGGCTGAAACTACTGTGGGAAGACAGAAGTAAAGGGAAGTCTAACCAGAAGTCTAGTAAGTAGAAATCATGTCTTTTTATGCTTGCCCATGTATTACAAAGCARTAAGAACAAGGCTACACTCAACACATGACAAGCTGAACAGTTTTCAGAAGGACTGGAGCTTAGATGACAATCCAGCCCTTGTTGAAGACAAGGTCTGAATACCACACTTCATATGTGAAACACTATCCATCTATGTCTCAGTCCACACAGCAGGGAATGGGAAAGCAAAAAAGCATACAAAGGTGGGGATAACCAGATAACTATACCCATTCATTTGAAGGTGAGCTCATAAATACTGCAGATGACTTCTCTACCACAGCCCAGCACATACAAAGTCAATACTGGGTTCAGAGTAAAATTAAAGTTCACAGAGGTAAACAACAATGGGAGCAGAGGGCAACATCCTTTAATTATAAAACTCTCCTTTATGCAAGACAATCTAGAATGAGATWGGCTTCCATTTTTTCTTTGCCTTCTGGGAGCCTTCCAGGAGCCTTGAATGCTTTGACTCTGAGAAGAGGAAACTGGCTTCTTTTTCACAGCCTGCCTCCTTCCAGCTGTGTTCCAAGTAGGCCTTGGGTAGCCCTGCTCTGAACTTCCACTCTTCCATACAAGTCCATAGAGAAAGGCTTGGTTTTATAGCAGGGGGAAAAACAAATCTAAAGGACTTCTTATGGGAGCAGAACAATGAGGTACAGAGCTCCTCCTTCACCTTCCTTCTCCATCATACACAAGCCAAGTCTTCTCCTTCCTAGAGGGGAAGCACAGTCTCTCTCAAAGCTCCTGTRCTACCTGTCTAGTCCTACCCTTTATAACACTGCCATAATGAACATCTAGTTAAGAGCTTCTCATGATGCAGGACATTAACACCCCATAATTTTGTTCAGGATGTTTTATTTCACCACAACAACCAGGCAACATTTTTTGCTGGTCCGACAAACATGATCTGAATTAGCAGGCCACATAATACTTCTTTGAGCAAGCAAAAAAACCTTGTATGCAATGCTAAGGAGAAGGATGGCAAAAGGGCCATGGGAACTTGAACAGAAAGTAATGTTTCAAGTGCCTGTTGTATTTTGATGGAAACTGGTTATTAGTTTAATCCCTACTCCCAGGAAACACACAGCACCAGCAATTTCAGGTGGAAAAAAATGGGTTTTTAGAATTTCTGTTGAAACCTCCTTTCACACAATCAGGTTCATGTCAGCATAAAGCTTTCTAGAAAAAGAAAATTWGCAATACAGGTAATTGAGCAGCCCTCACTGCTGTGTAAGAGGAACAGTGTGTGGCAACTACTGCAGTACAGATAACACACACACATATTCTCTCTGCTCTCAAAGGCAGGTCCAAGAGAAACCCTTCCAGCCCRCTGTGCTTGACACATGGGTCTCGTAAAACAGCATGTCCGTGGCTGCCACTGACTCATCCTGCAAAAGAACTAATAGTAGCAGCTGTAGATAAATAGTGATGCCTTTCAAGAATCAGCATAATTTTAGTCAGTCTTTTTTGATGTTTCTCTTACAGCTTCYGTTTCCCTTTTGTTAAAGGGAATATTCTGAATGTAAAGACTGAGAAAACCTGTGGAGCACATTGGTCTTCCAAAAGTGCTGCTTGCATTATAATCACACCTGTGAAACCCAACCACAACCAAACAGTACCGCTTTCCACAAAACATCCTGGGCCACCTGTTTACAGCAGCTCAGAGGAGTGACAGCAGGTCCACATGACAGACACCTTCTGCATCTTGCTTCTCATTTGAAATGCCGAGCATACCTTCCAAAACAAGGCTCTGCCCACCCACAGGCACCTTTATAAAACAAATCCCAATCAATCCATGACAGATGCACTGCTCAACACGTGTGCTCGTATGCAGGGGTGCAATGTGTATTTCAGCAGGAGCCTGGGCACTGACCCCTGAGTGACAGCACACAAACCCAAGCACAGGAGAGAGGCCATCACCTGAGTAGCCCCAGTTCCCCCAACCAGTGATCCTGGTGGGTTCACAGTTTTCAAAGCCACTTGCCTTGCTGCAGTGGGAAGGACTGGGAAGATTTGATTCAACCCTGGGCCAAGCAGCTGTAAGAGCTGCTGCTGAGCAACTCCACCCAGGACTGACAATAGCCCTCAGCACACCCCACAGCACTAGGAACTGCTGGAGAAAAAAGCATTGCTTCCAAAAAACATCTCATTCCTCTGTCCTTCACAAGCCAAAGCTTTGGAAGCAATGGTTTAGGCAAGCATATGAATAAATTTACTTGTACACATTCCTGTCATTCATTCTGCAAATGTCTGTACCTCCAAGAACATAAACTATCCAAGCTTCCYTGTAACCCTTCCCGCAGGGTGTTTTTCCTTAGAAAGTAAACTCTCCTGGCTGTCCCTATTCAGACTCCACAAAGCTGTCCATTGGTTTCTGCCTCAAGCCTGGGTAGAAGGAAAGGAAAACGTATCAGGAAGGCTGGAGAGCAGCTCTGAAGTAAGTGCATGTCCCTCCAYCTGCCCAAGCCTTCAGGCCTCACTTTACCAGCTAGGGCTGCAACCGCAACTTCATCCTGAAAGCTAAAACCCTCCCTCCTACCATGGTGAGGAGAAAGAGGGGAGATAATCACAGTTAAATCACAGGCACATTTCAAGRGTAGCGCACCCTGTGACCAATGACCACATTCATGGTCAGCAGAGTGCCACCAACACTGCAGCTCCAAGAATCTGTATGTTTGGTTTTCCTTTTTTTAATGCCTGGTAACAATGCATGGGTGATCAGACAGCACCCTCAAAGGTGCTATGTGATATTATCTGTATAATTTAGCACAGTATTTATTTGCATACTATCAGCAACTGACACAAGTATACACATTACCAGTCTTGTTAAAATTAGCGTTCAATTTCTTCCACCCAGACGGTCCATTTCCYTTCCCACTTGCAACAATGTATCCCATTCATCCTTTCCCACAACAGAATACACAAAACCAGACAGCATTGTGCAGAGCTGCACTGCCTTCTGTGGAAATATTAACGAAGTTCTTTGGATTTACCAGTCACKATGCCAGGGATGGAAAGTTTTGCTCACCTGGAAAAGAGGGATCTGCAGAAAGCCTGCATTAGGAGCCCCAAGTTTTCCTATTTCTTCCTTGAACAGCAAGAGTAYTGTAGAGAGCTCCCTAAGCTAAATAGGCTATCTTTTCTTACTTCAGAGAGCTAAAAATCAGTAAAAAACTGTGAGAGGCATCCTAAAATTAAGAAGAATAAAATAAAGTTTTATGTTCCCCATGGACCTTGGTCAGGTCCAACACAAACATCTCCAGTTAAACTCCTCACTCTTCAGAGGACAAACATGATTCCTGCCAAGGACCCAAGGCAAACGTCCCTGTTTCTGAAATAGCATTGCTCAGAGTGGGGGAAAAAAAAAAAAAAAAAAAAAAAAAAAAAAAAAAAAAAATCAACCCAAAACACATCCACTCAGCTGAGTGCAGGAAGGGTGCACAGGATGCTCAGGACTCAGCACAGTGACACAGTACCCAGCCCGGGTGCATCCACTCAGCCCACAGTCCTGAAGCAGCCCAGCTTGGTGAGGGCAGGCATAACATGGTTCCTTGTGCATGATGCCAGAGTGACAACACAAAATTTTCTGAACTACAGAAACCCATCTTAGAACTACCTGCACTGATGCCACTGCATAAGMCTTCATTTTCATGAAAAATCACTTTACCAAAAGGAAGGAAAAAATGTTCACAAAACATACTTGTGTTCAATCCTATTTAAAGCCACCAGTTAACTTAGTATAGACTKAATAGAGCTCTTGTTAATTTGTCCCAATAATTACATTTACTCACTCCTAAAAACTTACATAGCATTCACAACCTTTAGCCACTGATCTCTTTTTGACAGCTACAAATTGCAAATCATTTTGCGATTAAGGTTATCGAGACTTCAACAAGGTCAGAGAGTATATTTCAATAGATAATCCAACATCCAGATGTTTTGATAGGTATAACATTCTACAAAGACTGTATTAAAAAAAATCATTGCATCAGTTGTCAGGTACTAGAAATGCATCACTAAAACTGTTTTTAAAATTAATGGCCTTCTTTCTCTCCTCTCTCGCCAATTAGCACAGAAAAGGAAAGAGATAAAACCATGTGCTTTAATAAATATCAAACCTATTGGAACCTGCAAAATAACTGATTAATAAACTACTCTGAGGCTGAGGTCAGTTTACAGAGGAATCATCACAYAGCAGCTATGGCAACACAGAGCCACCACACTGCACTGCCAGCTAGCAAAGGGAAACATAAGAACACAGAGCAGAGCAACAAACAGCATCAACCTGCTATCTTAGGGCAGCAGAAGTGARAAAGCTCTCAGAGAATGGTCCTCAGTTTAGCACTGCCTTCCTGTGTATCAAGGGACTAGGGAAAGAGCATGGAAAAGAGAAAGCACATGGCACAACTGAAGCATTACCTAAAGGAAAAACTAACCACCAAAAAGCCTCAAGTCTCTCTAACAGTAATGGTAAACACACACTCATAAGCAGAGACACAACAGCGCAGAGAATGACAGCATTTTATTTGGAACAGAATGTGTACCCTATCTCAAGCCACCTGCCCAGGTTCCCAAGTAATAACTGGGTTAGTAGGCATCTCACTCAGCTCCACACTGGCTAAGGAAAGCTCACACAAGCCATGATCAGCACAGCTGTGGTGAAAAGACTAGGCAGTAAGCAGCTGAGAGGCAGTAACTGATTCAATTTTGCAAGCCAGCAAAAGATTGCATGTTTACATCCTCATTTGTTTCAAGAAATTTTCAGCAGGCTTTGTGTATGTGTACTTTGCAGGCTTCTGCCAGGTCAAATGGAAAACACTGGGCTCAGTTATTTAAGCTCAAGTGTGCGGAGGAGTAATTACCAAAGCTCCACTGGACAGAAGGATTGCATTCTTCTATTTTTCAAATGCCACCACCCACAAAGATAGGACAATAAAACTCTCAGAAACCTTGTAAGCGAATCCAGCAAACACTGTGCAGAAGTCAGCCTGCAATCACATCGTACCCACCTCAAAAACTCTATCTGTACCTCTCTAAGTACTGTGAYATAATGACCAACTACTTTCTGCCGTCACCATCATGGTTTTTGTCTGTTTAAGCTGGATTTAAAGCCCACATCATGTAAAGGTTGAGATAGAGGCCACAGGTACAGTATATTCTAAGAAGTCTTTCTGTGCAAGACTGACTGGCAAATCATACACATGCCTAAGCCAGACAAAGGACGCTTGAATACACAACTCTGCTTCACAATTACCGTGATGCAATAGATGCAGCACAGCACTCCCACATGAATATTTAATGTCAACAGTACACATGTTTACTAGCTAATTTTAAAACAAYTTAAGGGTTAAAAATGGATGCATACACTACAGTAATCACATTATTGATCACCTTACTGAAGCATCACACTTTGAAGTGTGAGCAGGCACAGTCTCATCCATGGTCTGAGCAGTAGCTTTTCAGCTATTCATATTTTGTACAACTGGTTATGAAACCAACTGATATTCCCTGCAACAACCTCAAAACAAACTCAATAAAATTTTGCATTACTTTTACAAAAACATTTTAAGGCTGAAGCCTTTAACAATTTGGGKTTTTTTCCCTTTGAAATAATGTGTTAAAAGAAACAATCATTATTTTCATGTATTTCAAAAATATATAATATATATATAATATATATGCTCTCAATGAGCATATGAGTATGTAATATAAGTACTTTTGAATAAAAGTTTTTACACCAAAGTGGATAGATTGAGAGTCTGAGACACTAGACATTATCCTGTGTTTTCAGGACCTTCACTCAATTTAGCAGATGGGCTTTTATACTCCCACAGTCTCCCTGGCACAGGAAGCAAAGTGCTCCAAATGGCACACATTTACCAGTTTCTTACTTTGCCTTGTCTTTCCTACTACCCTACTTTGCTTTTGTTGCTGATATGAAACACTGAGTGGGTTTTATCACAGGGTTATTTTCTTACTAGCTTAACTTCTCCTGCTTGAGCAGCAACAAGTTGCTACCGAAAAGCAAACCACCTTCTCTCTGCATGCCTGCCAACACATCCAGGCAAACACCACTTCCACTTCACAAAGTTAATATTGAAGCAAGTTGCACTGAAGTTGTTCACAGCTGTACTTAAAAAAAATTCTGTATAGCTTGGTAAAACTCCAATACAAATAAAAGAGGAGATGGACAACAAAACACAAACAAATTGCATGGCAGTTGTGATTCACACAAACATTAGCATGCACGTCTCTGGTCTCACTCTGTCCTCAACTTGCCCTAGATTTGAGCACTTCTCCATAATACCTATATTCAACATTATACTGCCTTCACTACCAATCATTTAATACCTAACTGTAGTATTCTGACAGTTAACTGTCTCTCTCAGTGTCATATCAACTTTTCTATTATTTATGTGCAATTCCCTCACTTTAACTAGACTGGTGTAAGACACTTGTATGAATAAAGCATTATAAAACTTCACTGCTGCTTGGTTTTGGTTGGTGGGGTCTTGGTTTTTTGGTTTTTTTTTTAAATTTTTTTTTTATTTTGCAGCATAACCACAGCATGAATACTGTTTCTTTTCTTTAGTTTGTTTGTAGGTGATTTTGTTTAACTTTAAATCACAGAATTCTGATATTCCCTATAACAACATTTGCCAAAAAAGCACTTGTGAATCACAGAAGCATTTCAAGTCAGSCACAGGAAAAACATAAGCCCCTATTATATATTATCTTCATCAATACGGATTGAAAGAAGGGATTCACACAATGAAGATCTTTATAGCTTACACTGTGAGACAAGCAAGGCAGTTTAGGACACAGGAGGCAAGGTTCAGAAACGGAACTTCACACAGATGCAATTAAAATGTTCACGATACTACTTAAGAACATAACCTACTACTACCTACCTTTGTGGAAGCTTGTGCTATTAAGTGAATGTCAGACTTTGGGTCACTGAAAAGTAGCCCTAGTGCAAATACAGCTAAATGACCACAAAGAGACAAGAAGCTACATTACCATGGGGTTTTCACAAATCTACCTTTACACCCAAATAACCTCCCCTAGCCCTGCAGTTTTCCATCACCTACCTTTCTCCTTACTTGCCTTTAAACACTCATTTATTCTTCCTGTAAATGATAAAAATCTCCCTACTGTTAAGAAAAAATTATCAGCTCTCAAAGCAAATCATAGTTCATTCAGTCTTCTCACTCCCACAARATCATCAGGTGCTGTCACACCAATGATTTTGTACCTACCATTTCCACCATAAGTAACTTTATCTTCCTTACTTTGTTCTACCCTGAGCTATACGGCTGTTCATCAATTTTTTGACCCTCTACCAGGAGGGTCAAAATCAATGAGGCAGGCCAGTTCCTTGTAATCCATCCAGTACAAACCCAGTGAAGTGAACATAAATCCCTATAAATACTGTATATAAACCATTCATGTCCCCTGTTTTGTCTCTTGCATACGAGATCAGGCAGCTGGGACAAAGAAGCAGCAGAAAACAGGACATGCTCCTGGTCAGGATCAGATGCAACCACTGAAATTCTCCCACCAGCACACAAAAGCAGGAACAAGTAAACATGGGGGTGGGGGGAGAAACATTTTCACAAGAAATCTGACTTGCATCAGATGTCCCTATGATGGCATTTTAGCTACCAGCTGGACTATGACTTTCAGATTCCCAATACCAGGTATTGGGCTAAGCCCAGCTCAGCAAGCTTTGCYACCTCCATCTGACTGGAGATACTCCCTGGGCCTATGCCAGTCCTTGCTGCGCCCCCCATCCCCCCAAAAAAACTAGGAGGAATTGCTCCAACACATTTCAACCTCTGGATTTCAGTATCTGGTAGAGAARTAGGGTAACACAAGGATACATTCCCAGCTGTAGACAGCAAGAACCTTGTGACTACTGTGGGAACAGTTGGAGCTCCTCTCAGTTCCTACCATAAACATTCAGTCAGTTCCCCCATACACAGTACACCCAGTTCTAGCCAGAAACACGAAGAGGACTAAAGTGATGTAGATGGCTYGCCATTTGTTTTGCTGCTTCAGAAAACCAACAGCCTACTTCCCAATTAAAACCAGGAAGTCTGCTGGGAAGCAGTGATTCCACAGGGCATGCCAGGGCAGCAGTGATAACAGAAAGGAATTCCTCATGCCTCATTTCTTAGCCGCGGCATCTGGCCATAACCAATTCTAGAGCCCACCTGTCCCTCAAAGCCCAAGAATGGATTACAGACACAATGAGGAAATCGAAGAGTTCTTTTGGTAGGTTGTTCCCCTCCCCCAATCCCCATCTTCTGTACAAAACAGAAGAGCCAAGAGATTTGTTATGATTTGGGAGTATACAAGGCATGTTCAGGTTCTGCGGCTGCCTGGGGAGCAGGAAGGTTCAAACAGCAGCAGCAATCCCAAAATAATGCAGAGCTTGAGAAGTAGAAACAGAGAAGGTGAGTGATTCCAACTCAGCCCACTGCTTACAGAAATTATACAGGGCTCCTGAAAACATCAGAAATTTCACAGCTTTCACAGGCTCTTTCTCTGAAGATAAAATGGTCACATTTTATAATTAGGTTTCATGGCTAATACCACTATGAAATGCAAATCTCCTTCATTATCTGTAAAAAAATTTAATATATATTAAATTCCACTCTAAAGAGTACTGTATCAGCAAAGAAAAAGAAGAAAAAAGCCACCACACATCAGGATAATCTTAGAAAGGCTTGGTAAATATTGCAAGTACAAAACAGTGCTCTCATCTACAACACCTTCACAGAAATGCAGCAGAAGTGTTTCTGCACTGTCAACCTGAACGTAAGTTCTCCAAAATTATTTTGGAATAAGCCACATGCCTTTTAACATAACCCAGGTTCAAAAATAGGCATTGCCAAGATCCACTTACTCAAATAATCTTTTAGAGGCACCACTGTAGCATCCAAGCACCTTCCAGTTCAGTGCTGCAGAGAGTTTAGCCCTCTATAGCCAGACTCTCCTTCTTTCTGGCACTGTAACAGTGCAAAAAGTACCAAATTATACCTGGTGGGGGAAGGACAGATCACCACACCTATCTTAGAATCTGCTGAGTTGGAAGGCACACATCAGAATCACTGAATCCAAACTCCTGGCCCTGCCCAGGATGCTCCAAGAATCACACCACATGATACACACCTCTTGTGTCTGAATACAAAATCTGCTATGAAAGTGGAAGCTATGCAGACTAGAACAATGTGTCTCGTGTTTGCATTAACAAGTTATTGCCAGATCTTTGACTATGATTTATGGACACTGCATGCAGGAAATGGAACAAAAAATCACCAAGCAATTATCTCCTGTCTAAAAAGCTGGGGCACACAGTGGTGGAATCCCAGCACAATATAAAACCACAAGGAAACTATATATGTGACACTTAAAGGCTGAGTTCAGTTTTTACTTCCACAAAGCCAAGGTCACAGGAATTAAGCCCAGCACAGTCACCAGCACAGAACCGCAGAATCCTCCCCAGCTGGGTGGGGACCTCTTGCTGAGAGTGAAACTAATATTTTCCAGCAAGTTCATGAAACCCTCCACTATCCTTCCTCATTCAGAGGAGCTATTAAAACRCAACTTTCACAGCTGCATACACAAGAAAGTACACAGACAAGGAAGGAGACAAGCAAACAGAAAGACAGAAAAATATAGCTACAAACTTACAAATTCAGACACTGACCAGCAGGAGAGCCTTAGCATATCTTGGACCAAGTGAAAAAAAATCATTTACAAGCTTTTCTCCAGCAGAGTTGTAAGGAAGCAGTGAATCTACCGCATTTTCAGAGTCCAAATGCCAATATCGAGACACTACATATATAGGAGAAACTGACAAATGTCAGAAAATGAAGATGCCCCCCTTGACAGTCAATTTCACCAAACATGCAGAACAGATGAGCTCAACATCCATAGAKGGTCATAAGAAGTGTTTGAGATTGCTTTTAATTTCAGACATTAGAGCTGACCAGGAAGGGGGGAGCTAGATGGAGGGGAAACAAAAAAGTAGCAATAAATTCTATCCCACATAGGCTGAATTCTCTCAGTTCTTTGCCTGAGATGCACTTTTTCTGTATCTACTACATGAAGTTTCTGACCTCATGAAGCAGCAAGCATGTCCTCTGTCTACCACTTCTATTYTGAATGTCTCTCCCCCACTTAAAAACCTTTTACTGGATGATGCAGGAGATTTACTTTTAGCTCAGTTATGGCATTGCTTTTTTTAAAAAAGTGAATATGTGAGAATACGTATTGTTCACATGGCATTTGCTCATTCTGAAGAAAATTATTCTAGCCACAACCTCAAGAACTACGATTCAAAAAAATTCAAAGACTTTAAGACACCACACACCAATTCTTATACCAAATTTCARATAGTTAATAAATTACAAACACCATGTTCTAGAAATTGTTATCATTCAAGGTTTTCAACAGTTATCTTCTATATTCCCCAATGCCCAGGAGCTCCCTACGCAGTCAGGAAGTGACAAGGAAATAAACCCATCCCCTTGGAGTGGCCCAGTCATGGCAATGCACTCCCACATGTGCACACACACACACACACTTGCTGCCAGCTGCCTCCAAGCCATCCTTGTTACCCGGGGACAACTCASGGGAGGTTCAGCATGGCTTGCAAGAATTCCCACCCCAGCACATGATGGGAAGAAGTAYTGACATGTGTTTTAGTATGAACTGAGGATTCACCATACTCCCAAGCAACTAGCTGGAAATACCTCATTAAAAACCGACTTCTAACAGTCTCAGATCTGCACACTGCTGTATAATTATTTCCAGCTTGAAAGGGCTGCATAATTTCTCAGGAATATCACCATTTCTAAATGGAACTCCTAGAAGGGGAAAGCAGATATGCATACATATGTGTGCACAGGCATATATATCTACATATACCTCCTTTTCTCTTATCTTTAAGTATACACAAGATGACAAAAACCCAATTCCATTGCATCTTGTTCCATCACTTAAAAAACACTGCCTTACCTTGTGGCTGTGCTTTTGTACATCAGGAAGAAACACCCAAGCCAGAAAGTGCATAATTACCTTTCTATTTACTTTACTATTCACTTTATGAGGGGGAGGGTTAGGAACAGGAGCAGTTGAAAATATGCCCTTCCCTGAGGGCTGAAACTCATGAAACATGTTTTTTTGAGAAAGAATGGGGCTACTTTTTCCCCTTGGAACTCTATCATCTCCATTCCCTAACCCTCACAATAATTTCAGGGGCTACATCTAATCACCTTGCTACTCCCCAACTAATGTATTTAGTATTCAGTACTTTATTTGAGCCATTTCTGCCACTTAGGCAACAAGATTTCTCCTTTCTCTCAACATTAGTCACCAGTGACACCTACCCAGTGACTAGTTATAACAAAAAAGGAAGGCACAGGAACAACTAAACTCTSAAAGCTCTATCTTCTTTCAGTTTTGAAGGCATTAGTCCACATCTTCAGAGAAAAAACAGAGAAAGGAAAAGGAAGTCAGGGTAAGCTGTTCTGTTTGTTTTCTTTTAYAATTTGTTTGTTTTCTTAAAGAAGACTAAGCTATAGTGCCAAAGATCAAGGCTGACCTTCCCAGATGTTTTTGATATTTCCCCTGAAAAAAGCACAGATCTGAGTTATGGATACCCCAAATGCTACATTCATCTGTCATAACAAAGGTCTGTGACGATCAATAATGTCGAAGAATAACAAAGACAAGGCAAATTTTACCATTTTTCCTTCTGATTGACAGCAATGGAAAGAAACCCCACTGTTCTGCAGTATAAAGTCTCATCTGCAGAGAAAAAAAAATACCTTAATAATTGTTAGCTACTATTATAACATGGTGACCCAAAGCTATAGCATAAAGAGGTCCTTACCACTTCAAATTTCATCTGGATATCCATCCTGAGGAATACCCTGCCTGCCMCAACTGGATAAAAGACCTCTTTGATAAGGTGGCTCTGACGCTAGGCTGAATACAGGTTGAAAAACAAGAAAAATGTTAAACCTTTGAAATATACACTCATTCACTGAACAAACCCAAGACACAGCAGTAAACATGGTAACCACAAAGATGAACCATGCTAGGCAGTTAGCACTATGGACAGATTGCACCCAAGTGAAACAAACAGATTTTAAAAGTGATCCAGAGGTCCAAGAAACACCACCAACTGGGAAACAAGTTCAGGAAAACTAAGCATAAGAGAAGTTACAGCTGCTTCTTCACTCTCACCATCTCTCAACAGAAATAACTATAAGAAATAACTAGGGGGAATGAAGGACAAAATAGAGGAGTGGAAAAACACCACACTTAGGTAAAATTAAAAAAAAAAAAAAAACACAAAACACCTAACCATGCTAAAATACAGAACTTAGATTACATTTAGCAACAAGAGAAATCACAGGTATTCTTAAATAATAAAGGGGATCTAAATTCATTAGCAAGTATTTAAAAACACACTACAAGGACACAGCTTATATCAGAAAAAAAAAAAAAAAAAAAAAAAAAAAAAAAAAAAAAAAAAAAAGGTAAAATTAAAAAAAAAAAAAACAAACACAAAACACCTAACCATGCTAAAATACAGAACTTAGATTACATTTAGCAACAAGAGAAATCACAGGTATTCTTAAATAATAAAAGGGATCTAAATTCATTAGCAAGTATTTAAAAACACACTACAAGGACACAGCTTATATCAGACAGTTCCATCACCCAGTATCTACTAGACACAACTGCTTACTAAATACTGTGTGTTATGTGTGGAAACTGACTTTTTTCAGCCACTGTGCTTTTATACTGAGCTGAAGGAGGTGTCTAACAAATTTCAACATTTCCACCTACTCCCCATTTTTATGCATCAACACTGATTCTCTTGCAAGAACTYATCTCTTGGGGTTAAATTTTAAACAGACCATGTTATATTTGCATAGGTCTAGTTAATGAAGAAATGACTGCCAGTAAGTGTAATATCCTGACCTTCTGTCATGAATTTTAATTGCCTACAGATGGTTAAGTTTAGCCTTATCTTCCCACATGAACAGGTCCACGTGGATCAGGTCTCCCTCAGCCTTACGCAGTGCAGCTGGTATTTCATAGAGCCCATTGCTGTGCCCTGCAACACATCCTGTGGGGGGTGAAACGGAGCAGTGGGTCAGGTGCAACCGCTGCAGGGAGGAGCTGAGGTGAGTGCTAAACTGGAATTACTCTGCCCAAACCTGATTGAAGAATTCTCCCTGGTAATGCCATGGCTGCTGTAAATAGAGTAATTTCTAAACCAGCCCAGTTKTTCTGACTTTAATGATCTCCTCCACTGCTCTTCTAAATTTGTCAAATTTCTTAAAAGACCATTATCCCTCATCCCCAACCAAGTTTCCCCCTCCTTGTTCTTCAGGTGGCAGCAGAAAAATAAAGCCATTTTAGGAGAAAAGTCAGCTTGGAAAAATTGAGGAAAGGAAGCAAGTACTCTTCCATCTCTCCATGAAATGAAGAATTTCACTTCAGCTGAACAATAAGAACCTTTCCTTCTACAGCACATTAATGCAAATAACTGAGAACAGACCAACAGATTTATAAAAGCTGAGGTCAACTTGCAATTTATGAAAAACCTTTAATGAGGTCTATAAAATTCAGTTATGTAAGTTCAGTAAAATTTAGATATGCATTAGAGAAGGTACAAAGCATTTCTCCTCTATAAGCAGTTTTTAAAATAAAAGTTTCATTGAATAAATGACAACCTAAAACAAGATGCCTTTACAAAAATCATACATACTGTCAGATTCAACTCTCAACACTCTTACTCAGCACATTTCAGATGTGCCTTTTGGTTTTGTTTTTTTCAATATGTGCTTTTGCAAGAAACCACTAACTTTGCATGCAGCAACTTGCAAGATCCTCAAAGATTTTCTGCCAAACCTCCCCTACACTGTGATGTTAATTCACCATATAAATATTCAAAGATCTTCTTGAGTAACTGCCAGAAGGGAACACTCTTCTGTAGCTACACAGTCACATCCACACTTAGCTCACTATAGTAATGCTATGCCCTGGGGTGGAAATGCAAGGCAACCAAGTTCTACTAGGACAGGGGAAAAAAAAAAAAAAAAAAAAAAAAAAAAAAAAGCAATCTTGGTCACTCCAGAACACTTGTATCCTTTGACATTAGCTGCCAAGAGCAAAGAAGGAACACCAAAATTTTCCTTGTAGATGATGCATAAAGTTCCCTTTGGCTACTGCTTCCACATTTTTTACCCAACAGTCTAAGACAGATCTGAAAAATTCATGTCAGGATGAGTTTCTGTGTCAATAGTTGCAAGGGAACAGAAAGAAAGGTGACCACACTCTACTTCATTAATCCCTCAAACATTGGCAAAACCACAGAAAAACTATCTCAAGAGCTCAACACGTCACATCTCAGCTGAGAAGCTAACGAAGCTTAAGGATATCCAACCATATCCTCCACGGCTGATGACCATATCCACACATTAGCTCAAAGCTAAAACCAGTTTGGGAACCTACAGGCTTGTTTTACACTAAATAGAGACAGTCTGAAAGCCAGAAATAGGCATGAAGGAAAAAAAACAAGTAAAATTATTTTTCATCTGTTTCAAGAGGCTAATTTTCTCATTTTAGAAATCAAAGAACAAAGAACTCAAGGCCAAGGTGCTATTTTGGACCATGACTTAACCCAGATTTACATTAAATAAGTATATTTTCCTTAGGGAAGTCATTTTAGTAGTCTCTTTTGCATATATATTCTTACTTGAACAGAAATTTAAAATAATCTTAAAAATTAAATATGTGGTTATTCATATTCAATTTAGTTGTTTATTCTGTGGAAGAAAATTCGRAATAGGACTTCAAATAATTTTTAAAGCTGAGAGGACTTATTTAACTAGTTCTATTTATTATAAAAAGAAATTGTAATTACTGAATCAGCTTTTGGTAAGGGTCTAGCAAAGAAATCATCTCACCTTGTATTAATACACTGCTCTTCATTATTGCAATATAATTAGACCAGTTTGCAAAAAGTGCAGGGTACTATTTTTGCACCTGAATGTTAGAACAAGAAGTAACGTATTTATACTACACATATTTAAATAAACAGCATATTATTATTTATAACAAGCTGGATGATTCTAGAAGACATGATCTAACTGACTCACCCACTCCTCAGCTGTACTTTCACCATTCTAAACCCTGCAGGACTGGGGGAGGGTGGGGAAAATGTCTAAAGGCTGTTGAAGAAGGAATTCTTTATGYAGTAAAACCTGTATCTTGTCCCTCTTGATTAAGATACTTCAAGGACATCTTAGTTAAGAAATAGTAATCTAACCAGAAATTCTCTTTTGTTACTATTTTTTGCATTAATTCAATACTTAGGTCTAAAACTAATTGACTGCAAAATGGGGTTTACAACTCTTRTAGCCACATCCACGTTACACAGAAGGTGCAATTCCCACTGAAACTAGATTTTATAATTTGTCAGACTTTCCAAAAAGGCTTTTGTGATAGCTTGCAGATTCCAAACCATAGCTGAGTTCAATTTATTYATCCGAAAAGGAGAGGGATGAAAAGAAAGGAAAAAATAAAGCCTCTATTAAGTATACCACAATACAGATATAACACTGTTAAAAAAAGTCTCACACAATTGACACTTGTTACTTTTCCCCCCACTTACACCACATTGCGTCCCAGGTAACAGATCCAGATCAAAATCAAAATCCAACCCATAGCCACAGATTCTCACCAAGATCAAATATAATTAATTTAATTGCTTTTTAAAGACTTCCAGTATCATTAGTTATCTTAATTAGCATTCATCTGCTCCGTCAGATGATAACCTTTTGGCTCTGCTAAACTTAAGAGTGCCAAGAACATATAAGTTCCTTTTTTCCATTGTACCGTGGATGAGAGTTGAGTCTCCAGCTTCTACACTTTTTTGGCAGCACAAGACGTTTTTAATAGGATAGCAAGTTAAGGTCCTTTTTGAGTGCTGGAAGAGTATGAAAGGAACCTTATTACAAATGAGAATACCAGGCACACATAGTATCTTAGGAGGAACAAAACCCCTTCTTCTGCCTTCTGCCCTCCATCACTAGGACAAAAACAGTTTGTGCATATTAGTATGAAGGAGAAAAATTGTCAGATTAGTGAGCATAAGGACCCAAATCCATAAGAAAATACTTTTCCAACTTCAGGAAAGAAGTTTAAAATTCCAATTCATTTCACAATTTCTCTATTCCTTCACATACCCACACAAATTATGCAGAATGCCTTCATAATCAGGTTGCACTTCTCTAGGCCACATGAATTTCTGTTTTAGATGATCACCATAGTACATTATCATCTTTCAGCATTGCAGTGTATCCCAAATATGTTCTTTATTATCTATATTCATGTTCTTTAACCCCTTCCTCCTTTCTGCAGGCAGCAAAATGGAATTCAACTAAACATTACATTTTCATCAATTTTTACTAGATGGGGACAAAAGTAAGTTAAAGCCATAAACTGTACGGCCAAAATAAGAAGCTATAACAAAAGGAGGTGAGAACTAGCATGGAATATAAATTAAGCAGTAAAACATTTCTAAGCAGTCTTCATTTTTCTTAGCACTTTATTTGAACATTATCAGACACAGTCCATTTTTACCACCTGACTAATGGTTTCTGCTCCATCCCAGCTCCCCCTGCCCAACAGCAGCAGAGAAGCACTGTGGGAAAAGGAATGCATTAGGACTTCCACGGCAACAACCAGCAGCAAATTTAGAGATTTTCTTTTCTGCTCAAATCACCCTGGAACCAGATCTTCCACTGAGTACATTACACAACATGTAATTTTTCCTAGCTCGCTCCAAAGTTTTGCAATGTATCCCACTTCCTCCAAAGGCCAGTCAACAGACCTAGACTACTTCAGAAAGGACTCAACTGTCAATCACCTAATCCTGAAAGTAAATTTAATCAACTACACTAAGGACACAGAATCCTTTAAGGATGAATACAGCAGGCCAAGACCTTTTCAAYGTTATATTGCAAAGAGACAGTAAAATCAAATTTGACATGCTTACAACAGGTCAGGGTTTTTAGGATCCTTCATTTCTTTCACACTAGTCAGTGCTAAAATCACCCTGCCCAGTTAATAGGCAAAGAAACTCTTGCATCACATGTGATATTTTGCCCAGAACACAGAAAATGTATTGGCATTTAATTATGTTCTTTATACATAAGGCCACAAGCTACAAGATCCACCAAGTATTATATGCTCCTCTTCTACCCTAGTTCCTACTGAAGAAAATTTTTCTGCCTCAGAAGTGGGCATTACTTGCTGGAGTGTTCTGTGACCTAACCCAGTAACCTCTAATTCAGGTGCAGCATCAAGTGAACCAGTAAGGGCAACATTAAAGCAGCTGCAAAATGCAAGCRCTGCTGCAGCGAGAAAGTGCCCTASAGCAGAAGTACCACACTTGAATTCCTTTTCGGGGCAGAGCTGCACTTAGTGACACAATGCACATAGCATGAGATTCCTGTGGGAATTTGGGAGCACCAAGGATAGCAACCTCACCCAGGAAGTAATCAAGAACCTGACCTCAACTGTGCCAACCACGGGATGCCACATTGTTCATTTCATGATTGACCACAGATATGAATGAATGCAACACAGAGATCATAAAGCCAGGATAACCCTACATAATGCCCCTAAAAGCACACTTGTTACCTCAATGCCAGATGTCAGAGCAGCACTGTGCCYGAGCTAGCATACTCTGTACTGTGCATACCCTGCATCATAGCTCAGCACCCACTTCTGCACCAGGCAAACCAAGGAAATAGCTCCCTAAATATACCCCTCACATTTCCTCCAAGCAAACATGGAATCACTCTCTTGTCAAAAGGGTCCATCATTATCTATGAGGTGACAWATTTCCCCTCTGTGTACAGCCCTAAGCTCTCCTCCTTTCTGACATCTCAACTATTTGGACATTGACACGAGCATAAATACCATTACCTYGCCTCAGGTAAACAACTACAGCAATGACACCTCTTTTTATTCCTGCAAGAGGTTGTTGTTATAAGAAACATATCAGAGACTTGCAACACAGTGGCTGCTATCATGTTAACTATATCCTTGCARCCATCACCAGGACTGGGGGCTAGATGGCTGCCAGTACTGGCAACGGGGGGATTTGTTGTGGCTGTCTTATTTTTGGAGAAAAAAAAAGAGGAGAGCAATGCTCCTTTTCTCTAGCTCTTGAGAATGTCCTTACAATGTCTTTCTCCTGGAGAAGGCACGACAATCAAGACTTTCCGCAAGCCTGCTCTTCCACTTAGACCAGCATCTTTCACCATCAAGTTTTCCAGAAATATAGAATCATTTATGTTGGAGGAGACCTCTAAGATCATTGAGTCCARCCACTAAATTAGCACTGCCAAGTGCACCACTAAACTCCTTTTTTGGGCCTACAGCTTTAGACGTGATAATGGAGTACCTTTCCAGCGCAGAAACACATAAACACACATACCCTGCACCAGAAGGTTTTGGCGCTTGCCTGATTCATTACAAAATGCCCTCAATGCTCTCTGGCYTCTCACTCTTGCCCTGGTACACCTTCTCTCTGTGCAATACATCGGCAATGCACCCCATCCTACACTGCAGTCAGCACTCAGTGGTTCATACTCTTTGAAAATTTGAACAGGCATGTCAACAGTGACAAGCAGGCATGAAGGCTCTAATTACGAGGCAGTGGCAGGAAGGACAGGTACCACCCCAAATGTGCCCCCTGCCATATTTTGGGAAAGGTGATCCCTTTTGATGTGCATTTCTCACAGTGCTCAACGGCTGAGGAACCAGATGCTTGCACAGCAGGCAGATGCCCACAGGCTTCCCCAGCCAGGGAACCTATCTGTGCCAGCACCCCGGCACACTGCTCCACCATSGTGACAAACCAACTGCTCCAATAACCTGCCAGGAAGATGCTGGAAAACACCTGGACCCTTTGTGTAGCCACTATCGTAGCTAAGGGCTCTTTCCCCACCCTCTGCTGCGGAGCACTTGCCTCTCARGTCTCTCCTCAGTAACTACTGCCTTCAGTTCATCTTCCACCAAGTCTGCACTGTACAAATATCCACAGATGTGCCTCTGCAAACAATTCTGACTTCAGTGGAGTTATCTTCTGTGAAGATGATCTAAAGCAGCAGCTAAATCCTTGAGGATTCCTTTTTTTCCCCTGCAAATACCTGCCAGGACAGGAAGGTGAAGCCAAGGAGGCAACAGAGTCCAGCAGCTAAAAAAAAAAAAACCCATATGACATTTTCCACCTGTTTCACTAGATTTTCAGACTGTCTCTAATTGCCTTTTGCTCGCAGCACGCAGGAGATGCTGCCTGAAAAACAGAAGCACGAGGGGCCTCAGGTGTCAACACACAGCCGGGCCACACATCAGGACATGTCCCAGGGCAGTGGAAACCAGCTGCCACATTCATCCCTTTGCCCTTCCTCATACCAGGATGACAGCAAAGGAAAAAAAAAAGTAAAGTATCTCCAGCTCTTTTGCTCTTTCCCCATATACTGTGCAGTATGCACCGAGTACATCACCACACTCTTCCTTCAACTGGAAGAAACACCATGAAGTTGAGCAAGGTAGAATAAGTAACACAGCATGCACATATGCACACACACATAAAAAAGAGCAACTTCTGGGAAGAACACAAGTGTGTTTTTCAAAAAGAAAGGCTTATATATTTTTAGTTTATTTTGGATAATTATTTTTAAGTGCATAGCACGTTAAAAAATTATTATCSTTATACTTGGAATTGAACAGGACATCTATTTTTAAATATTATTTATTCAGTCCCAAGTCATCCCCTGAGACAAGACAAATAATAATAAATCAGTTCCCCCAGGAAGCACAGCATCACCCTGGTTGTAAATTAGCCTGATTGGTCATTCTATGTTGCCTCCATATTTTATATGCACCTTTGGATTGTATGTGCCACAAAACCTTTMCAATATGGGCATCTCATCAGACTCAAGATCCCATACACTGAACCAGTTAAATGCTCTAAAGCATCTCCTTTCAAGCCCAAATTCTGCCAGACAAACCAGCTACATACATTGGGGCAAGTTTATGCACTCAGRTAGAGAGCAGGCTAGCATATTTTATCTTTATGAAATATATTTTATCTTTTATCTTGATAAAATGGAGTGTCAGTCTCTACCAGTCTCACAACTGACAGCAGATCACCACTAGTGCTACCAGAAGAGAGATGAGCACTGAGTTTCCTTCAGTCCAGTACACACTCTTCATTTTTTTCAACCTGTTCCAGGGACTGCTTAATTTATACAGCGTGACCCATGAAAATGCCATGTTACTACCAAGACACTGTTCTACTTTGTGCCTCAGACATGCCTGATCATGGAATCTCACCTTCCCCACTTCACTGCTGGCATTAATTTCATTGTTTCTCCAAGAGGGAAAATGAGTCCCCAACTAGCAAAGAGTCACCACTCCYCAAAAGTACCCCATTTCACAAAGACAGGTACTGTTCTTCCATCCTATTGCACACACCCTTACCTAAGGGAAGCAAAAACGCTTGAGTGAACATGCTTCCTTTCTTTGGATATGGTACCCTACAACACACAAAGAGCTCTCACACCACAACCCTGTTGTGCACYTTGCTATAAAATAACTGATCTTGTAAGCCAAAGAGAGTTTGGGGATTTTTGATTAGAAAGATTTTGTCTGTTTGTTTTTCAAGTCAGAAAAGGTATATGCTGTCTCTGTATTTTCTTCAAGGAGATGAACACAGCCAACACTGTTAGTCACTATGTAAGCAAAGTAACTACCATCTTTTACCAATGGTGAAATATTTAACACTGTCTGCTGAGAAGGGGAAGTTGTTTACTATTAAGTGACAGAAAATCCACTTCAGAAGATAACAGGTAGAGAAGGTCTCAAATTCAGGAAATTCTTAGCTAAAAGACTTGGAAATACAACCTTCATGACCAAGTATAGAAATTATTTCCCCTCTTAAAACAAATATGAACAACAAAACACAGTTGATATGGAATTCATTAACTTCAAGTTTTAGGAACTTACTTGATTACAGCCTAAATTAATACCTTTCTAAACAGCTGCTTAAGAAATAAAAAAAAAAAAATCCAAATTTGGTTTTTTAGGTCCATGCCTCGCTTCTCTCCAGAGGACAGTCTACATAAACACCCCAAGAAGTCAGTGTTGAGATTTCATAGCAGGTTCTCAYGCTCCCTCCTGCCATGCATACATAGATGTGTAAGGAAGATGAAGACAGTGCATTAATCCTTTTGACATAAAAAGGCATTTGTCTTGACTCTGCAGAGGTATCATCCAAGAAGAAGCTCTGCAGGAGAACCAAGAAGCAACAGACACCATTGTGACTGATGCAGCATCACTCCACTCTTGCACCTCAAAAGCTCTCCGAGTCTTGACTGATCTAGTTTTCTTTGGATAAGAAAGGACAAGGAAAGCATCTACATGGAAACAAGCTGCAAACTGATGCCATCATTTCCCAATGCCCATAAATAGTAGAAAAAAGTTTTACAAGTAGTATGATGTACCTGGGCATTGAAAGCTTCTTGCTAGCACTGGAGTATACCTGCAAAAACTTGACCTCTGTACCTGTACATTTCACGTGTTGCTCTTCACCCGGGAGGGGAAAGAAGATGACAAYGGGGCTCTGCAGAGGCAGCAGTGCAGAACATCAGGTAATGAGCCTGACATCTACAGACTCTGAAAGAACTCTGCTATTCATAATTTTAGTGAAGTGTTTTACAATCTCTTTTCTTTCAAAACTGACTCTCCTGTAACCACAGAACTTTCTGTTAAMATTCAGAGAGCAAATAATGAATCTGAATTGGGYTTCAATAACCTTCAAGAYAGAAAWAACCCCAACACAGAGTGGTATGATTTGTGACAATGGACACAACTCCATCTGAATTCTTCCCTTCTCTTTCTCCCTTTCCATTTTGAACATGCTGACTGTGCACTTAAATATGAAATCACTTCAACATTAACGCAATTGTCAACATTTAACTTGTCCTATCGAGATAGCAATGTAATCTTTCAAAAGCATGTTTCACAGCTTTAATAAATTCTTAAAAGTCGGGTGAAACCACAACAGTGGTCAGCAGGGGAGGGTTTTTTTTTTTTTAAACAAGTCCTTTCATCCTGAATTAGCTCAATGGTCCCAGTGTCAGTGAGCCAATGAAACACAGCATCCTCACCAGCAAGTACCTGGGCACTATGCAAGTGACACTGTCAGACAGAGTACTCCTCTGCACAGATTACAAAGTATGTAAAAGTATTTTTTTGAGTATGAAGACCAGAGTGAATACTTCACATCTGTATTGCAACCTTTAATAACTCTCAGACTAAACTTAATAAACTCCAGAGTGTTAAATAAATTGTGATTTTTTTCTTTTTAAACCTCAGTAAATCAAACTAGAAAGCTCTAAACTGGGCACAACAGCCAGGTCCAAGAGAAAAATTCCTTAGCATAGAGGAAAAGCATTCAGAGCAAAGCAATCACACATCACTATTCCAGAGAGAGCAAAACTATATTCAGAAGGACACCACCAGACTTTCTTGACAAWAGACTGTGGAAGCTGAAAGATGTACAATGTTAACACAATATGTTCCCGTGAATTTCCACAAGAAGTCTCATCCAAGAACAAGATGTGCATGTAGAAACCAGGAAAAAAAGGGTGATGAACTCTCTCTGGAAATAATTTATGCTGRCCATAGCTGTTGTTCATTATAAAGCTATAACAGAAATAAAAGCCTGGAAAGAAGCAATAGAAAGGCTTTGGTYTGCTGGCATTTAACTACTACTTTATTTATTCTCTTCTGTTAATACAATCATATTTTATAATATAAATATTAAAACAACACTGAAACCAAAAGGCTTCACTCTACTTCCAGTGTGCTCCYATAAAATGATCAAATAAATCCCCATTTGTTATTCATGCCCTGACTGCTGCTMTTTGCTCATCTAGGATAGTGTGGTAAACTAGGAACAAAAAAAGCTGGCAAAACATTTCAGAACTTATCCATCATACCACTTTTCTCTGATCAATAACTTGTAACGTAACATTTTAGAAGCATATTCTCTTTGGTCTTCTGCCATGATCTAAATTAGGAGAGGGCCAAAAACCACGTTTCAGTGCTAGGAAAAAAAGCAGAGTACATGGGAACGAGCTAAAGTTATTTGTGGAATGAATTACAAGACCTATCAAAGCATGTTCTTTCATGGCTTAATTGCATGTTTCTCCATAGCTAAATGCATAAGCCATTGACTGGCCTCATATGTTTGTCTAATTTTGCTACAAAAATCTTTCCATTTTCAGATTGGTGGGTCCTCCCATTTTATAAGAAGGTGGAAGAGGGGAAATATCTTGAAGCCCAGAAAATTTATGGCTGCAAAGTACATTCTCTATACTGATCATCAAAATAGCCTTAGGAATACATAAATCTAATCTCGTCATGTAGCCAAATCCTTTCCTACTGTCACGCACCCTGTGTTTTTGAGATAGAAGTTGTTTTTTTACTGAAACACACCGTCACTGTCTCCCACCAGATACAAGTTCAGCAGCCCTTCACCTCTTCTTCCATATCCAGCAGGAGACCCACACACCTGAAAAGGTGCCAGGCTAGTGAATGCTTCCCCAGCACAGGAGCTGCCTCCTTACAAGAGGAACTATGATTAAGCTACATTAATTCTCAAGTTACTCYTCTCGGGCATCTCAACATGTTTAATAATGTATCTGGCCCATACACTCAACAGATTATTGAATACCTAAAATGCAATATATTACGGAGTGAACATATTTCTGAGCATAAGAAACCTTCACAAGGTCACTGCCACAGTTGTAGATGTGCAGATATGCCCACTGATAACCAGAGCTGGTCAGCTCACCAGAGGGAAGATGCAGCACAAAACACACCCAAACTCAACCCTGCCCTYGGCTGAAGGAACTGGAACTGCCCACACCCTCTGTCAGAGCTGACCATCATCCAGCAGCCTCTTACTGCCAACCAGCTCCCAGTCCAGGCACAGCCTCTGCAAGCTCCATCTGCAGCCACGTCATTGTATCCCAAGAGCTCAGATATACACGGGGAGTCAGGGACAGTGACCCTAACCCTACCGGCTGGTCCCACAGATAAGCAATAAGAAAATAAAGCTGCAAGTGTTTGCATTACAGTTCATTTATGTATTTTTTTTGGGGGGGAAGGGGGGCTTCACTTAAGGATGAGCCCAACTCAGGCCCAATAATCAATGCTTTTCTCTTTACTCCCTCCAAGGCAGTATCAGGTGGATGTCTTTCAAAGAAAAGGTTCAAAGACATCATATCCTAATAAACAAATAAATGGCAGCTTGACTCCTCCTTGATGGCTGATGTTTCACTGACTTTGCAGCTAGGTATATTTACAAATCAGTGGTTCCTAGCCTCATTCCCAAAACTAAAGCTTGCAACAGAGCCCTACCATTGCTTCTGTCAAACCCACAGACTCCAAAGGGCTCTTCTATTTCCTTAGGCTGTCATTTTTGTTTCAATCTTTAAAACTCCAACTTTCTTCTGAGAATATACTGTCACTTTCTGAAATTACAGCTCAGCTGCATCCCCAAAACACACTGGGGGAGGGGAGAAAAAAACAGACTTCTGACAAGGTATGGGGCACTATAACATTCTTTCAACACAATAAGGAGTCAGGCAATGAACTCCCTCCCACCTCATGATGTTTAAACCCTGTTATTCATTCTCCAGACTGTTATTAAGGCATCCAAATAGATGCAGGTCTCCACAACTTTGCGCTAGAAGTGCCTCAGTTCCCAAGATGGGTGGAATCTGCTGTGTTTTTCTAATTGTGCATTTTCCTTTGAAGGAGGGATACTATGCAACACATTAAATGCAGATCATGCRGGCTCCAAGCACACGACTCCATGCTGCTACCTGGCAGTGAAGCAGCTACGCTGTCCTGAGACAGTTCAGCTCAAGCCCAAGTGCTTATCCACTTCCACACCTACACTGATGTACKCATTCCTTACTGGTATTCAAAAGATTGTAATAACAATACTTCCCTACTCTTCCCTGCTCACAAGCATCAACCCCAACACGAACAATGGTCAAGTGATTCTGCTAGGAGAAACAGTCCAGGGGAAAACCAAAATTAGGAGTAGTTACTGAGAGGTGTTAACACAGCCCAGCTAATTCTTTGCTAAGCTGCCCAACGCTTCGATTTTTAAGAATTTCTTTGCACATGATAATATTTTCACAATGCTGTATGGGAGTCTTCCTTCTTTCCCCAGATCTGAGGGGAGAAGGGGAAACAGAGCTTCAAAGAGCACTAGGGAAGGACCATGGWGAAAGAAACTCCACATTGACCCTGGTCTGCCTCTCATCTAGGCACCCCCCCTCCACAGGACCCTCAACATTSGGGGCTTCCATACCCACAGCAGCCTCACCTCACACCAGCTTTCAGACCCCTTTAGAAACACTTGACACACTACACACAGCAGCTCTTACTCAGGGTTACRTCCTCATTTCCTGGCAGAGCACGTGCAAATCAGTGGGCTGGTTTTATGGTTTGGGTTTTGGGTTGGTTTTTACCCCTCCCTGTGCAGCCTCAATTTCTATTCCAAGGCAGAGTCGTGCTTCAAACACGGAGCAGCATATGTTATTTCTTCACCTACCAATSAAGATGCTAGAAGAAACCAGCCTGGTACTTCTATATCTGTCTTTTCATAAATGCTAGGCAATACCCTAGAACTGTCTTCATTGCAACATCCAATCTGTCCCCACCAGACAGCCCAAGAGAAGGAAGTGATGCAGCTGACAGAAAGGAGCCAGGCTACAGCAACTGAAAGGTTTAGTCTTAAAAAAGTCACTTCAGTAGCTGGAAACAAGGAGAGCAAGTTTGTCACTCATCTTTAACAGCCTGTCCATACACACTCTGCACAAACGTACCTAAAGAGTTCACTCAGTGCAAATGTGGCTTCGCCAACTCCGTACCCACTTGACAGAAACCTAAATGTCCACCTGCAACTATGACRATGACTGACAATTTCACACCAACAGAGCCAAAATGGGAAAGGAAAAGCATCACATTTGGCCTGTAGTTATGTGGCAGCGAGAGACACAGCTAAAGGAACTGGTTCCAAAGGCAACATGTGGCATCATGGGGCAGGGAGACCGCAGGAGCAAGGGGGTTGCCAGCCAAGTGTTGCTTTATGGGACACAGACAACAGCAGCAGTTGTCAGAATAAGCCTTGCCCCAAAAGCCCAAAACTAAGTTACAATTTCTTACAGCAGTCTTTTAGTCAAATATGTTTGAGGAGAATCAAGTTCCCCTCAATTCAGAGAGAGYTCCTATCTTAAAATGCACCAGAGGCACAATCTTCTAAATTTTTTTTTTGCCACATCTAACTGTTTAATTATATATTATCATTCGAAGCTACCATGACAGATGTTAAGTGAGTTTGTCTTTTTTCCATAATTAATCATARACTCATCTGTTCTTCAAGCCTGTGATGACAGCACTGTTTTCACCACTGTAAGGCAATCATCCCACAGCATTCCTTCCCGAAAACTATTGCAGTGAGAAAAGCTCACCTATATCTGCACAAGATGCCTTTCAAAGATATAAATCAGCTCCACATAGATTACTTCATACTACAAGTCAATTTAAAAAAAAAAAAAGGAAAACTTCTTTCCCATAGCAAGGCATTATACAGGTACACAGGCATAGCACAGGCTAAGAATGCTAAATAATACCAGTTATAAATATATAAACCTAGCATAACTATCCAGGAACAAGTGTCCTACCCACTCAACACAACTCAGCCATCAGCATTCACCACTGATGCAGAAAGAAGGGAGGCAAACAAATTGTTGGTCTTTCTGAGAACAAAAAGCAGCTTTCTTTATAAATACCATAGCTAAAGGTCATTTTATAGGCAGCTTTTGTCACCATCCAATTCTACTCAAAGTGCAGAAGATGCACCTTCAAAGGTAACTTCTAGCTACATGTAGATCAGTGCTAAAAACTACTTAATCAAAGAGGAGTCACAGCCAAAGCATGCAATAAATGCTAATTGGACAACAGGAAAAAGTATTTTTTAAAATCACAAGTCACAGAAATGATGTTAAGGGCATGGAAAACCTCTGCTCTGAAAAATCAAGAACTTAWCACTTATAACAGATTATAGTACATTCATTTAAAGTTTTTTTGCTGATGACTGAAGGAAAAAGTGTTTCCAACATAATCAATAACATGCAGAGATGCCCAAAGCATTTAATCCTTCATCCTCTCAGTTTGAACTCCCTAAAGAACAAATTAGACACTCACAAAATTACTTTTTCCCACCTGTGAAATCCTGTGACACACTTTTTTTTTTTTTTGTAAAAGTGACAAATGGAAATACTGTCAATTGAGTTTGATTGCTCCATACAGAAATTATGATTTTTCTGCAGTTCTTTTACGTCCTTCACACGGCACACTGGTAGCTTCCCAATCACAAGTCTAAGAAAAAAATTACACAGCTTGTTCTGCTAATTAAAAACAAGCAGAGACGGGCCCCACACAGCCCTGAGCAGGTGTAAAACCTTGTGTGTCTTAATGCAGTCCCATAAGAGTGACTTTAGATCAAAGCTCAGGTTTTCAATAACCAACACACTGCATGTATTGACAGTGCCACCTTTATGGCTTTCTAGYTGCCTCACAGTTTTACAAAGCAAGRTAACTAATGCAGCAATGACTAYCAAAAAAGACAATATATTCAGTTGACAGGCTGCTAAAGACTGAAGTTTACATTTGTATCCAAATATTTRGAAACATTTTTACTAGTACCACTCTCTGTTAAGGCCAGACAGAAAGATTCTAACATGTCAAATTATAGTTTCCCTCCAAGCTGTTACAAGAACAACAAAAAAGACTTAGCTATAGATCCTAAACATCACTTTCAGAACATGAATGTTGTTAAACAACCACAATATCCTGACAGCTTGGTGATCCGTTCAGAAGAGATGAAGACAAACATTGAAATAGACAAATAGACAATTGCCCAGGAGAGCAGAAAAGTGATCTTTACACAGGACATTATACATTATCTTTTATTTACAAAAATAGAGTAAACTGCTTTCGGTGTGCTTATTTAAAAATGCATAAGAATAATACACATTTTTAAAAATTGACATATTAAATCACTTAATCACATATTAAATCACTTGGAGAGTTTTTCACCCACTGTATTTTCTGTGCTTTATTCCAGTTAAAATATTAAATGCACMTTTGCATGTGCTCCCTAATCAAAGTGTTAAAGAGACTTCCCATAGCACTGGTGCTGAGAACTGACAGAGCAGCAAGAAACAGAACAGCCTATWTTCCGTGATAGCAAATGATTGTCTGTTRCTGATCTCTTGAGCCTCAAAAGCCRAACAGAGTCCATAGCTATCCCAAATATTAATAAGATTAMACTTTGACTGTATTTTAAGGCATTAATACTCAAGAGCATTTCAGGCTGGAAAAATCTTCCCAAAAAGTTAAAATTGAGTTGGTTTCTACTAAGTATCACTATTCGCATTCTCTTTCCAAGATATATGGAAAAATTAAAATATTTTCTCCTCAATCYTGACAACTAGCCTTAACTTGCAGCCACCTGCATCTCAGGAAACTTCAGTCCTTTCATTTGGAAAGCCCTTCCACAGATTTACTTGTAGTGAATGGTTTAGATCTGAGCTAGAGTAGTACAGTAATTTACTTGAAGAAATCMCACATCCAGATCCAAACCAGCATAATATTTACAAAAAATTATTTAAGATCAGTCATCACTCACTATTTTTTAAYTTAGTGCACAAGTCTTTTAGCCTTGTATTAGAATTTACAGCATTTTCTTGCTGGCACTGAAGAAATTTAAAGTGGTTGTAACAGGAAATTTACAATTATCTGCCCTAACCAAAACAACAGAATTTATGTCCAGTTTGTTCATTCATGAAAAACCTCACACATCCTATAAAACTGTACTACTTACACACATACATACAAACTGTCTGCAAGATACCCCCAGATGCAAAGCCATAAAAGATGTTGACTACACACTCCCAATCAAATGAAGTTACATCCAGAAGTTCCAAGTAACAGCAGAAAACAAACCAACACTACCGAATTCAAGATGAAAAACCCACAAGCATCTGCTTCACAAACTTCCAGAAGAGGAAGAGTGCCTCAGAAAGCAAATCTTGAAGAAACAAACTATTCAAACACCAACAAATCAAACCCACATCCTATGTAATCTGACATAGTAAATCACAACCAACTGAAGAGCTGTAGTTTTTAACATAAGGAAAATTAAAAAAACCCAAAAACCAACAAAACCACTGCTACATTTGCTAAATATCAAAGGAAAATGTTTTGATAACAGGAACATTTTGCATTTAAGAAAGAAAAGGGAACTTGTGAAGCTGAGGATTCARTCTCTGAATGGAGCACAAACTCCTACTAAGGTTTAAACAACYCACAGCTGTCTCTCCAAAACCTCTGATCTCCCCCTGCTCATTACCTACCCCAGCATCCATCAGAGCCTCAGGAGACCAGAACACACTATAACCAAACACAATCCTCATTTTCCCAATAACCTTCATATCTGTTACAGGAATGTTTTGCTGGAGGAAATGCCTGAGTGAGTAGCCTTAGACAACTGTTTTACATTAAGGAGGAAGTACATTAATTTACTGCACGAGTACTACCGCGATGCACTTTAAGGAGGTACAATGTTGCATCCACAGTTGCCATTTTCCRTGTCTGAGAATAAACACGAAAGCTACCAACACTGGGTTGCATAAGAGCACTTTAAGCACGTGGCTATTTAAATAAGTAGAGGTAATTATGATGCTGGAGATGGATCCCAAATAAACAAACTTGACTAATATTGACAAAAAACCCCAAAACAAAAACGCAGAGACCTACAATTACTGTTACTTAGYAGGGGAGCTGCACGAACAGCCTCAGTCAACTTGCTGTACTACCAACACATGCCCAAAAAAACAGCTGGATAAACGTGCTGTTTAAAAATACGACCTCATGTCACAAGCTGTGTGTAGAGGAAAAAAGAGGAAAACACCGTTTTCCTCGACTATTTACCTGATCTGGACTTGATGATGTCGCTGAACTCGCTGTGTCCCCCACCGGGTCCTTCCTCCGGGTCGGAGACGCGGGCCATGCTCGTGGGCTGCGGTATGCCACGGGCGGAGCCTAAATCCGTCGGGAGAAGGCTCCCATGGAGGCCCCGGCTCAACACCTACAGCACAGGAGCAGAAGGGCACAGTAACTCCACGGGCTACGCCAGGTGTGACTTCGCGTGCGRTGGGAGGGACCGAGGCTTGCTGGCCATGCCCACGCGAGTTACGGGGCAGCCGACCGGCCACTCGCTGTGCCCTGCCGTGGGACACTGTATGRTGGCATTTCAAAAGTGCGATGGCCCTAAAGGTGCAGCGGCACAGCTGAATCCTCAGCCGCRAAAGCCAAGCTTCACTCACCCTTGTGCGACCGGACGCCCTGTGCCAGCCATGACCCCCAGAGGGGCAGGACACGGTGCTTGCCGCGACACCACCGCCACCACCCGTCACCCAGATGGCACCGAGTGGGACAGCCCCGCTCGAGAGGGTGGCACAGCGAGGGAAAGGAGGCACAGCGGGCGCGCTCCCCCGGCCGGCCCGGGTCGCGACAGCCACGTGTGGGGGCAGCCACGCAGCCCCTCTCCCTCTCCCGGGTGGGGGAAGCGCCGCTCCGCAGGGCAGGCCCCGCACACAGTCCCGAGMACTCCCGCCCCCGCCCGGCCGCCCCGGCAGAGCGGCCGCCGCCCCCGCTCCCCCGGCGGGGATTTTGACCCGGCAGCCGGCCGGGCGTGCCGCCACCTCCTCCCCGCGGGGTGCGCGGCCGCAGCAGCGGTACCACCGCCCCGGAGCACCCCCACGGCGGAGCCGCTCCTCACCCCGGCTCCCCGCGGCCGCCCCGTCCCGCCCACAGGTGCGCCCGCCGCGGGCACTGCTTCCCGTCCCACGATTCCCCGCCGCCACCGGAGTTGGGGAACAAACTTTCCMCGCCGAGCCCTTCCCGGTGCCGCGGTACCGGCCGCCTCCCCGCAGGACTGCCCCGCTCCCGGAGCTGCCAGGGCAGCCGCCGACAGTACCASTCCTCGGCCGCTACTCACCCCTCGGGCACGGCGGCGGGAGGCGGCCGCGCCGCCCCAGGGCGCAGCCCAGTTCCCTCTCGCAGCCCGGCGGCAGCTCCCGCGGTGCTGCGCTGGCGGACCCACAACTTTCTGTGCGAGCCGCTGCCGTCCGCCCTCCCCTTCTCCTCCCCCTTGGTCCCCGCCCCTCGCGGCCCGGCCCTGCGGCGGCCCCTCCCTCAGCCCCGGCGCCCCCTTTGTTGGCCGGGCCAGCGCCGCGGTTGCAGGAGGGCCGCCCCGGCCGCGGCCCCTTCTCCGAGCGGGGGGCGGGAGGGGCCGGGCGGGCGCGGAGGGGAGGAGAGGGCGGAGCGGAGCGAGTCCGGGCCGCGCCCCCACCCCACGCCCGCGGGCGCTGCCGGCGCTGCCCCGCTCCTCCCAGGGCYCCGCTCCTCCCAGCGCCCCGCCCGAGGAAGCGGCGGTCCCGGTGGTGTTGCGGCGCTCCTCTCCTCCCTTGGGGCCTTCCCGGCCGCACCTGTGCGCACCCGCCTCTCCTGCTCCTTTCCCTCCCGAAATAAGCGCAGTCGCGCAGCTCTTTGGAGGCGAAGCGCCCCGCGGCGTCCCGTGAACACCGAAGTCAGGAAGTGTGGCAAAATTTGAGGAACACTTAGGGCATTTACAARCAGCCGGAAACAACTGTCCCGAAACCCGCCTGCTTTGGCCAGGTGTGCGTGCTTCCTCTCACGGGATCACTTGGCAGTGACAACTCCCGCGTGGTGTTCAGCCAGGCAAGAAAGGAACAGTTACGGATCAATAAAAATGTGCTGATGCTGGATGTCAGCAATCATTTTTGATGTATGAACAGACGTAAACGCTTGTAAAATATTTAGCTGACACTAATTAATTTATTGCCATATATGCGATCTGGGAATTGAATTTACTCATGTTTGCACAGGCAAGTAATCTGTGCTCACCTGTACTGTGAGGCTGCAGAACACGTGGTCATATTTATCTCGATAAGCATTAGTCTGAAGTTTCAGCACTATCAGAAAGAAATGCAGCTGAGTAATTCCTGTGTTCCTTACCAGGCCTCAGGACATGCAGCCCAAAATGTTTTCAAGGTTAGGTGCATTCCCAACACCCAACACTTCGCCACCTAAATAACWAAGGCCAGCAGTCTGCAGGAAAGGAGATGCAGAATTTATTAGCTAGCAGAAAGGAGGAAGCCCAGGCTTGGCAACCTACTTATACTGTATCTCCAGATGAACAGAAATTGGTAGCAATGTGAAATTAGGACGATTTGTCTTCAGAAGTCTTTTTTTCTTACCAATATACAGGTTTACTAGRCATTACAGATAACAAGAGTAAACAATGGCTATGTGCATGTTTGCCTAACCTAACTTTGATATTTGCCCTTATTTTACTATTTCTTCCAAGGAAAAATTAATACTTCAAAGAAACAAAACATGCTACCTGTAAAGTATTACAATCATAATTCTAACTGCATTTAACATTTTTCCTTCAACCTTTGATCTGTGCAGTACATATGGAGTAGGGACTGGGTCTTTCTGTATTGCAGGATGGAAGGCCTTGCAGATAGCTTGCTATATTTTTGCATTTCAAAGAAGCTCCAAAAATGAGGATGCCTAGCTTGGATCATTYCATGGATTTCCTTGGTGATTCAGTGCAAATTAGTTAATTCATCCCTAATCTGCTTAATCCAAACCACTGCATGAAGTCATTAATGGCTCTTTCTTATAAAGGGTAATAATAATGTGTCGAAAATTTTTGATGACTGGGATTGTGAATGTCTTGAGAATKGCAGCTCATGGATGACAAACACTATGAAGCCATGGATAGTAACACCTATCAGTGTTTAACTGTAAGGCAGCACTGAGCAGTAGGCTGGATTTATTGGAAAAGTATGGTTTGTTTTTGTGCCTATTTATTTACATTACATTGAAAAACCTGTATTGCAAATATAATGTTTGTGGTTAGAAGAGCATCACTTGTTCCCTGCTGCTCTTGACTGGCTTCTCTGCCCCATCCCAGACATTTCCCTCTGTGTGCTGGATTTTCAATGCCCAGTAATGGAAAAACATCCAAATCCAGATGTAACCTAGCTGCTTTTCGTGCAGTTAGGAGACATAAAACCCCATGTAAACCAGTGCTCATTCAAGAGTCAGCACAGATGGAGATTGTCATTTCCCACTGCTGGGTATCTAGCAGTGGTGCAGGGACAGGGATCCCAAAGCACTGCCTTGCCTTGACTAATGCAGGGAAATGCTAAGTGAAAAAAAACCCTTCCTTTTGTAGGCTGCACTGATGGGATTACTCCTTCTGCAGAGGTTACACAAGACCGCTATCAGGTAGCAGTAACTTTGATTGCTAAAAGCAGCAGTCAAGCTGATAAGCAGGAGGGGAGAGCTGGCGTATCCCACTTCAAACATCTGTGTGTAAGTCCAAGGTTCCAGCTTTTATACTCTTGCTCTGAAAGCACCTACAAATTATTTCTCAAAGAGACACAATACAGTTMAACCTGACAGCATTCATCTTTTTTCTTTTTCTTTTTTTTTCCCCGTTTTAGACAGAAGAAGCAACATTATGTTCCTTTGAACTGCAAAGTGCCAACAGAAGGGTAATAGAATAGTTGAGACTGCACACTATCTGAAGGAAGCAGTTGAATTTCTTCCTGGTGTGTTTCAAACATGCCTGTCTCCTTAGCCMTCCTCACTCTTTTGTTGATCAAAGCCTGAATTTTCTGAGCTAGTTATTTAGATTATAGGCTTCTCATGCAAGGGCTATATTGATACAATTTTATATATATATAWAAAATATATAATTTTATAGGGTCTTTAGGCGCATCTTCATCAGGKGAAAAAATTAAAACACCCTAACCCTTAATATTATGCATCTGTTTTAGGTCTCYCTAATTTTTTATTCTAGTGATTGGCAGAATTAGAAAATGATGACTAGCACAATTTTAAAATCAAACAATGGAGCCTTCACCTAGTTGTATTTCTAAAACCTGCATTCATCTACAAATACATACTGACCATTAATATGATGTGGATTGTGTGGCACAGATTACTCTTCTGTATATGCAGAATAAAATAGGAACATAAAGGCAAAGTCCATTAACCCCTTAGATAATGTTAAGAACGACAAAGGGAATACTGAAAAAGAAATAGTGAAGAAAGGGACTGAGAAGATGTGAGGCCCTTGAACTTTGACCAAAGTAAATACATACTTTGTTCCTTGATGCATGAAGACAATGCTGTTGTGAGGCTTCAGGCTCATCTTACCTTGTCTCCTTCTCTTTTCTTTGTTCTTCACATTTCTGTTTTCAGAATACATTCCTAATTGACAGGATTACAATATAACTAGGAATTTGGTATATCTCATTACCTTGAGATTGACTGCTACAATAATGCATGTGCCCATTCATCAAGGTTTTGTCATGATTTCAGAAAACCATTCCATATTCAGGAAGACAGGAGATACCAAATGGATTGCTTTGTAAGTAGAGCATCTTTATTGCCCCTTTCTGCATAGCCCATCATGTTGTCACTCTGTTATCAGATGAGGCAGGTTGTTACTCAGCAGACTTTTATTTTCCTGCAGAACTTGCATCTGAATTCAAGTTAACAGTTCCTCGGTGCTTTGCTGCTGACATAGTGCACTAACCAGTTAGTACAAGTACCTTACTATTTTCATTATCTCTAATCTGAGGAGAATAAGACATTAAAAAAAAAAAGCTATTAAATAAATATTCTCTCACTGTATGTTCCTCTTGTGAGAAAACTGACCAAGCTTCTGTAAAAGCTTGCGTCAGTTTTATCTACAAATCCTTTGGCAGTACCTTTGAAAAACTTCAGTACATCAGGCTAACATAGCTGGTATGTCATAATTTCTTTTTCTGTAATTTAAAAGCTTTAGAGTTATTTTTGTTGTTCAAACATCTCATACTAAAATATTCAAAGTCAGCATAATTTGTAAAGGTGAGACAGCATTTTCTATATCTGACTTTTAGGATGGGATCTGATTTTAGTGTAAAATTGCTTACTTTCATTCCATTGTCAGCTGCCTTTCTGTGCAAGCTCCTTGTGAATTCCTCCAAGAATATTAACATAGCTTAAGAAATTCAACAGTGTTCTGCTGACGAAGTTAACCATACATCAGGAGCTACTAGGTGCAGAGAATGGACTGAGGCAGAGGGCAGCAGGAATCATGATAAAGAAACSAACCCAGGGTGCAAGATGCCCTTTGAGCAAAATGCCTGTCACCTGTACCACCACAGGTCCACCTGCTTTGACCTTTAACCCAAAGAGAAACCAGTGTATTCCCCTCATATACTTCCATTTCTACAAGTTGGAATCTGTATCTTCAGTAGATTCTTTCCACTTCATTTMTATTTCACTAGATTTGATATATCTATTGATTAGATCAGATTCAAGGGAATACTGCGTGCATAAAATACACTGGCAACTTAAGTTTCAACAATTTTTTATAGCTTCATTATAAAACCCCAGAAAACTGCTCCATATTAATAGAAATGCCTACATCCCTTYAGTTGCAGTGACATTAATTGAAGTTACCATAATTTATCATCATTCTGAAGAATGTAACCTCCCAAAGTACATTAAGTAAGTGTGCATTAATGAACAATTAATTAACACTAATCAATTTACCCTCCCAACGTAACTCTCTTAACTGCAGCAGAGGATTGAAAAAAGAAAACCCTCAACAASAGAGATGCCTGTGCAAGACAGGAACCTTTGACCAACACCGTGARGCAATCACCTGCAAAGGCAGGTACAAGTTCTTAGTCAAAGTCACTCCTAACACAAGTTGATTTCTGTTTACTTATTCTCTCACTCGTGGCTAATTTTTCAGTGCTGTTCAATTCTCATTTGAATAGCCTGTGCTATATATTGGCATTCAGTGGCTAGACACATAAATACCTAATGTTTATACAATTAAAGAATATGTACACATTTTCATCAAGTTTATAAGTTAAGAATTAGGCAAAGAAACAGGATTCCTGTGTTAACACAACACAGAAACTTGAGTAACTTGCTTAATTTTAGTAAGTTGTTTCACTCTTTGTAGTAGGGAAAAAATAGCATATTCCATCACGAGCAAATTTTCTATTGGRTTGAAATAATATGATAATTGGACAAAGACAACTTGAAAAATGAAAAAATCACCAGTCTGCAAAAAATAATTAGTGAAAMGGATGTTTCTTTGTAAGTCTTTTTCTTTTAAGAGTAGGCAATGGGAGAAAACAGTTTATTCTTACCAAAATTAAGTGGTAGCTCCTTAGTACTCCATGAGTGCCTCCAATATGGAATGACTACTAACCAAATCTGGGGAAATGAAATGAAACAATTTTTTCACAAATTCTCATAATTTTTCCTATTTATTTCCCTCACTTTAGATTAATTATGTATGTTTTATTTTCTTTGCTGTTTCCTAATAAATTATGTGTTTTGTACTTTACCCCTTAAGATGTTCTCTAGAATTTAAGATTTTACATACAAAATTGCACAAGTATGATTAATGTTTCTCTACTGAAAAACGCAATTCATTGTCTTTAGTGGCACAATGGCACCCYCTGGGACACCAAAGGCACCAGCCAAAACCTGTGCTGCGGATGTCCCATTTCCCCACCCACTAAACACTTTCCGACCAAGTAAACTCCACTGTAGCTTAGATTTGACTGCCTGTGGCTTTTGCCTCCCTGAAGCACATGAGGCCACAGATGGTTACCAGGACTGAGACAGATGCCAGGCTTGAAATGCTTCGGCATTGATCCCTCCAGCTGCAAGACCACTGCAGTCAGAAGCTGCGTAGCAGCTCCCACTGCCCCAAGCAAACTCTTGCACATTTCTGTGCAAACTCTGTGGCTTTCTGGCCACAGATGGACAAGCCATGGCCTGGAGAAAGCTTGGATAGGTTTTGCCATATCTGCCATTGTGAGCGCGCCCTCAGAGCATATAGAAAGCCCTTAACTAACTCTACATGGGCTTGCAAGACCTAGTCTCCTACCACCATAACATGTAGGTTTYCTAATGTGCTGAAAACTTAAATGATTTTTAATTACTACCACTAAGTGGCTGTTTCTTTCCTTGAAAWGACAAGGATTTTGGGTTTTAACTAAAATGAATAAAGTTGCTGTGATAACACTAGATCTGAGCAGGTCAGATTTACACGTGTGTATAGAAATTTATTTAATTCTGAGCAAATGAATAGTCCTTTTTAGTCAACAAGATAAATTATGTAAGTAAAGTTTTATATCCACCGAAGACTTTAGTTATGAGTTTGTTTTATGGTGCCTGGTGTTCTGTGGTGTAAAACAGGAGATGCTCTGCAAGCTGTGGCATCTGACAAAGCCCACTTGGAGATCTCCACACTGCCTAGGTAAATTCTCTCTTTGTCACTCTGCATTTTCACATGCATTTTGTGAGAGCTCAGCCTGAATGAGGTCACTTACCACATGATTCAGTCAAAGCTGATTCAGCTAATGGTTTAAATATCTTGACTGAAGCCTTTCATCCTCCTCTCAAACTTCTCCTGTACTGGGCAGCAGTGGGGCAGCCCTCAGTGGGGCACAGGACAGAGATCAGCCTCTTCCCCTGGTCCTCCCTACTCCACATGCCACCATCTGGCTGGCCATGTGCTGGAATGTCTATAGTGGAATTTCCCCTACATGAGCAGGAAATCTTGGCTGCTCCATTAGGGCAGCCCTCTGTCTGCTCTGCACAGCTGGGGCCAAGGTTGAGGTCAGAACTCTAGTTTTGTTTTTTTTTTTTAAATCAGTGGGAGGGTTTGAAAGGATAAGATTTCCAGAAGTGATGGGGAGCCACAACACCCAGCACACAGGGTAGTGTTGATGGGAGTGAGCTTTGCACCTCAGACAGGCAGGAATGCCAATGGTGCCCTAGCTGGTACTGCTGGCACACTGGGGCTGTGTCTGCTGCCTGACTGCCACAAGAATTATGTSCCTAGTTCAAGGAAAAACGATTGGCTCAAAGCACACAGTTCTTCAGGGAACAAGAAATTTGCCTGTATCTTAAATTATTTTGCAGCTACTTAAATAACTGCTGTACTAGAAGCTCTGCAGGCAGTAATTATTCTTCCATTTTCTTCTATTAAGCAGCCCTGAAYTGAGCCATGAAAATTGCTTTGAAATCACAGCAGACAAAGGGAAAACTTTTGGACTTAATTTATTTTGGGATGTTCCAAACCAAAGCTATCAGCCAAACCAAAAAAGAAGTCCAGCCCTGCCAAGTCCTTAATCACTGAAATGAAGAAAGAGACCACAAAACTGAATGAAAAGAGGATTGAAACAATTTTCCTACTCTGAAAAAGCCCCTTTTTTGGAGTTACTGTCAGCAGAAAATAAGGGAGCAACAAAACCCCTTAATACATCACTGATTCATCTMACCGGAGGTTACTTGCAGAGGCCAAACCTTTGAAATTGGACCAATGCTGGAGTTTTTCCTTGCTGGGAGAGAGCTCGTATGTATTTGCATTTCAGAAAATAAACCCTTACTATCATTTCCAGGGAAATTTCCAACCACRTAGAGCAAGAGTCTTCTTAAGAGTGTCCACCATCCTCTGCCATTAGAACATAAGTGTAACATAAAATCCAGGTTCTTATGCTTCACGCAGGTATGGACTCATCTTAAAAACATTTAGCAACTACAGGATGACCAGTACCAGGTACAGGAATTATTTCTGGCACAGAAATAACAAAGAGTTCACTTGGTCAGGATCAGATGTCATTGAGCTCGACAGAATATAAACACAGATCAACAAAGTCTCTCAACCATGCAGCTTATATCTGCAACCAGGAACAAAGCTATATTTTAAAAATCTGTGAATATGATCTGACAAATGGTGTAACTTCTGTTAAAAGGACCAATGTAAATTTAAAAKACAAATGCATCTAAGTTCTGGCAAATTTAGAATTTAAATCTAGTCTGGACTATGATGGAAACATACAAACATGGAAAAAAAAGACAGCAGGAAACAAAATTGTATGATTGGGAAAGCTAGCTGGGAATTAAACTTCATTTTAGCAAATCTTGTGATACAGATGTTATGAAATATAAAATCATCTGTACTATCCCTCAAGTGGCAATCACCATCTAGCAATATCGTGTCAGCATCAAACCGGAAAAAGCCGTGACACAGGATGTGAAGAAGCAGAGTGCAGTACAAAGCTGCTTTCAGCAAGTATATTTCATCTCAGGATGCAATTGCCCCCAGCACAGTTTTGCTCAAGTTACTAAAYACAAGTGCACAGTTGCCAGAAAATCCCTGTAGGCTCACCCCTCATCCCCTCCCTTCACTGCTGTTTGCTTAAGCCATTTATGTGTACTTAACTCCCAAAGACATGTTCCTTGGTGTCTCTGGGTGGGATTCAATGAGCACCTAGACATCCCATTTGAGCCAAGGACCCTGCCGTCCCAGGCACCCCTATGTCCTGCACGTCAGTGTGTTTCTGCCCTCTCAATTCAGCCACTCCTGTCTCTCAGCCTGCCCTCAGCCAAGTGGGTTGTAGAGGCCAGCTTTTACTCCTATTTCATCTATTAGTTTCACTAACTTGTTCTTAAACAATCTTTGAAGCCTTTTTGTTTTTTTTTAAGTGTGTCCTCCCTGTCATATGTACGGTACTAAAGCCCACATAGCCCTATTCAGTAGCATTTATTTCCTCAGCAACCATGAAAGTTTATTTTTCCATAGAAAGCTCTGCTATTTTGAGCATGGAATGAGGTGTACGACTGCTCCTGGAGGTCCCACTCCTAAAAAGAGAGTAAAGCAAAACCYTGGATGCCTCCCAGAGTAACACTGAGCCCGAAGGGCTCAGAGAAGAGCCAAAAAGGATCTTTTCCAAAAAGCATCAGGAAAGCCTCAATTAGATGTTCTTAATACAACAGAGAGAACTCTTAAAATATCATAAGARTACTACAGCGGGCTCTGAGGTGTATGCAGAAGATGCCCGCAGTCCACCACGGATCAATATCGAGGTAGTGCTGCAAGTGAGACTGCCTGGCTTCCAGGAGTGTTTGTGGCACGGTCTGCAGGGAGCAGGAACAGCTTCGGGATGTCCAGCTGGTACAGCAGAAAACCATGTGAGCTCTGGGCACACAAACACCTCTTCACATCCGGACATTTTGCTGTTTCCCTGTGCTCAATACATATCTCCATTTGTTATTTCTCGTCAGGTGAAAGCTTTGAGCCATTCCTGTCCTGTGTTTCAGCAATGCCCAGACCTGAGCTGCCAAAGAATGCGACTCCTCCATCCTACRGTTACACCGGGAGTCATGAATAGTTATAACACTGAGGATGTGTGTCTCTGTTACAGCTGTAGCTCAGCGAGGCTTTTTGTCCTATTTTTTCTTTATATCTCCTCGGACATAAATTCTAACTACAGCAGGTCAAAAATACAAAACAARCATTTAAAGATCACAGTTCCTAACTTAGATGCCATTAAAATATTYTGCCCCCTCAAACAATAGGTGATTCATTTCTGAAAGCTGATGATTTATTTATAAAGATGCAAAGTGCAAAGCTGCACCAAGATCTCAGGGCAAGAGAGTGAACAAGTAGTGTGTCATGAAACCCTTCACTGAYACCCACAGAAGATAAAGTATTCAGCAGAAGGAGAAACACAACAAGGAGAATGACCTGAGCTTTAGAACAAAAGCAGGTAAAGGTTTCTTTGAACTCTTCCTTTCTGTCAGAAATAAAGCCYTTGAATAGCAGTTTTTAAAATAGCAATTGGCCTTACTTATAATATTATCAAATTCCACAAATCTTTGAAAGGGCCTTCCTCTGTTAGCCCATTCCACATCCTTTTCCCTCAAGAGCCAAAACCTAGATTGTTTTTAGGACTAGTAACCAATAAACAGAGACACAGTAACACTAGTGACAGGAAAGAAATATTACAAATTAAAATATGAAAAGCGAAGGAAGACAAAACCGTTTCAATAATGCCTGAGGAAGTATACAAGTCCTAGGGCTGGTCAGAAATTCTGTTAATCCGAGGAATGCTTTTCGCCTTTAGGATACACTTTCAAATTCGGCCAAATCTGTCATTAATCTTTAATGTAATACTAATTTCTGGGTTCTCTCCCCTATACACATTCAAGATTAACCATTCCAGCCTGAAATTTTTAACTTAACAATACAACTTCATTTGTAGAGTATTTCCATGTGTGGTGAAAGTGATTCAGATGCTCTATGCATTCTCCTGACAGGGCATCCTCTACAAACACTAACCATGCCCAGTTTGGTTTTAGTGCTGTGCTCTGATCTTTTCATGAGCTTCACTTGGTGCAGAGAGAAAGGAACGACCAGAGAAAGCARTGCAGATCCCTGACTCATTATCCACCATCCTGACAGCAGCAGGAGCATCCCTCACAGACAACAGGCACAGTGGGATGGCACCAGCACATGTCCTGGTCTTCCTAGGTTTGGCCCCAGCCCACCACTAGTCTTTACAAGATTYAAGCCTCTCGTTTTTCTTCCTTAGCAGGAATTTTCCATCAACTGTTTCAGCTGGAAACTATCCACCTTCCCACACCAGAAGAGGCAGAAAGCAGTCAGGGAGAGTAAGTCCCAAACACTGCCTAMGGTTTTACATTTGCCAGATGCCCCAGTAAGTTCACCAGTCTCCCTCAGCTGCTGGGATGGGGTCTCAGATCCAACCAGCACAGCCAGCCACTCGCTCTCCCATCAGAGAGCCAAACCAGCTGGAGGAGTTGTTCTTGTCAGCATCCATAGTTCTGCTGCCTAAGAATTTTCCAGCCAGCTCTCACAGACTGGAACAAAGAGGCTTTTCACAGAGATCCAGATTGCCTCCAGAGCCTGTCCCTTCTTTATTTATAGGAAGGCTCTTAGGTTTAGTCTGGGGAGGTCTGCAGATTGCCAGGGGGCTCTAGGAGAAGAATTCTGTCGAAGAATGTATGTTGCAATGCATCCTCAAAGGGGTCTGCTTTCTGATTCATTTAATCTTCCCTGGAAATTAACTTCACAACCCCAGCTCCATTGACTTTGCATTATTTWTCTTCAGCTTATATTTGCTTTCATGCCTTTATGGTGTTTGTCCTGAACAGCTCAACTACTTTGGATTTGTAGAGCCAAAGACAAGACAACCTGCAGGGCCACGTGGGTCCCTAACTRGGAAGTTCTGTGATAGGGCTGGGCCAGAGGGCAGACTTTCCCTTCTCACTTCCAGGTTCCTACAGGTCTGCATCTCCAGCACTGCTGTTCAGCTGACTCCAAAGCAGACTGCTTCAGCACTGAGGGGAGAAGTGGGAGAGTGATGCCAAGGCAAGGAAAGTAAACACCTTGCCCGTACTGGCCACCAGTGTGTATATATATATCTACTCCAGCATAAACTGCACCACTGAAGTATGATGAGAGACCAAAGCTGAATGGACTCAGACACCATTGATGGTGACCTCAAATTGCTCATCTTTGCATGCTGTTTTCACACACAGGAAAAGGGTTTTTGGTAACATACACATTGGTATTTAGTCCTATTTAGCCACCCAAGAAGAGGTTGGATATAGGACTGATGAGTGACTTTTTCAAGTCCCAAAGGCAGAAAAATTCCACCTGAAGGTTCAGATATCAACCTAGAGCTGTCAAACACCTGGATAGTCAAGGCTGAGCAGAGTTCCCTTGTTAACAGGGGAAGGGACATTGCCTTCATCCATCTGGTTGCTGCTGTATACAAGGGGAGAAAACCAGCAATATTATCAGCTGATAACAAGCTCATATTTATCTTAGCTATCATGTACTAGTTTCCCTCTAATTAAGCAGAGAAGGCAGATACCTATTATTTCTTTCATCTGGGACAGGCTTTCCCTCWCTCTGCTTATGTACATGTAGGCAACCGGGCCAGTCTCTTAAGGTAATATTACCAGACCCTACTTTTATAGATTTTCTGTAGAAAAATAAATGCAGTCAAGACTCTCCAAGACAGGGAGATATCAAATAAGTAAGATAGCACTGAATCCATGTCACCCACCTCCATCAACCACATCAGGCATATGTAAGGACAAGGCTGTATTCAAGCTAAAACAATCATGAAGTATTTGGGGCATGGAGCATAGAAATGTATTTTTAATTGGGATGGTCTCATGATCCAAAAAGAGCAAGGTTTGAAATAGATTTTACTGKGTCACCTGACACACAGAGACAAGTTTTCAGGCGCAAAAGAATCAGGAAGCAGTTGCTTTAATGACAGAACAGCATCTGGTACAAAATGCTAGCAGCAGCAGGATGGAAATGAGATGAAAAAGCATCATGGAAGAAATTATCCAAATATTCTCATCAAATAAAAAATCCTGCATTAGCATGATGCGGTAACTTGGGATACTTTGGAATTTTACAATCCATGCATATGAGTGATGAAATTGATACCTTTTAAAAACAGTCCTGCTATCATGCCAGGAGGAATTCCTGTGATGGTTTCTAGTGAAAAAATACAGTGCGGCTAAAAAGAACTGAAGCACCGAGATTTCATTTCAGTAAAATTTCTATTAATGCTTCACCTAATGTAAGTCAGTCTTCTCCTTCACTTAGGAAAATGTATCCTTTCACACCCTGTATTTAATTTGATACAACCAACAATAATAAGAAATCTATACCACTTGCTCAGAGCCAGTCAGCAATGCCATTCTTTTGTACAACAGACTGAAACACCTGCCTCTTTTATAATTACATTATTTTAATTTTTGTTAACAGTAAAATAAAGACAGTTAAATACTAACCTGGTTGAAAGAAATACCTTCAAATCTGAGRGACAGTAACAAATAGTTTCATTGCTTGTCTCATTCATGGATAAGAAGTTACGCTCATGCTGAGGTTAGTTTGGGTGGGACAGCATTACAAGTGTTTGAGCCATGAGAACAGCATTCTTGTTTTAGCTAATACATTGGTTAGGCTCCCAGAGAAAACTGTACATTAAAATCACTTATGTTTGAAAGCCTCCAAAGCTATAATCATTGATAGGACTACCTGAGGAACAGAAGTGCTCAGTTGTTTCAATGATAAAATCTTCACAGCAGCAGGCATCAAATGTTCATATGAGTACTAAAAACAACTGYGTCATAGGAGTACTAAAAACAAGTGCAAAAGGTTTTATAACAAGTTGAAAACAAAAACAAAGATATGTTGATGAATGCAAACCACTACCGCACAAGGTAAGTTACATTCCAACTATCCTTTCCACTGAGATACCAGGGTTTTCCAGTATTCCTCCCTACTTATCTTTAGAGATTGAACACGCATGGAATTTAAAAGGTTTTTATCTAGAAGCACAAAATCCCTTAAAATACCAGATCTTTGTTCTCTCTGACCTGAAGCAACAAGAACTTAAGAATTTAACAGCTAAACTAACCATTAGTCATTAGCCACAGCATACTTGCATTAACCAAAATATAAATGTATTGCAGTTCAGAATGATTAAAAAAATAAAGCAAGGGTGAGATTTGGTTTGAGAGCAGAATCATACAGAATCAAGTTTTTTTACCAAAGATGGAAAATTAAATTCCTATTAAAAAAAAAGTAAGAAAGTTGTGTTTTATAGAACCTGTATCAGTTAGTAATTTTGAGATCAAATGCTATGTCTCTATTTAAAATRTCCCTTACAGATATTATTTAGTCTAATCCTTTATGTTTTCTTGAGAAAATTTCCCAGCAATACAGTATTTGGCTAGGTTGGAGAGTGTATGCAAAAACAGCACGTGATCTTGTCAGTTTTGGCACATACAGTCAGGTATTGCCTGTGACAATTAGACACACAGGGACTGGAGACATGKAAGGGTCACATGCCACATCCCCACCCCTCCTGCAAGCACTTGTTTCTGTGACTGCCACCTGACTCACATTGCAAGGAAGGCAAACCTCCTCCATCGCTGTCTCCTTGGCAAGGTATTTCAGGATCATGGCCAGGGCTGTGCTGAAGAAACTGAAGGCATGGGGCATCATATAGGGTGTAGGATCAAGTGAACCACAATGTCTCCATCTGAGGGCAGAGAGGAGCAGTCTGGCAGCTGGCAATATTTAGGCTGCTGGTCATCTACCAGAAGCTACCAACACTCAGTGAGCAAGGTGATCTTCAGTATAATAAAAGAAGGGCTACATGCCAGGAACAGACATTCCTCTGGGAAAACAGCAAATATGAAAACCTGGGAAAGTTACATTTAAATGCAAACTGATTGGGCTCAGAGCCTGGGTGAACAAGAAACAACATCCACGAGTCACAAAAGAAAACAGACAACCTCCCATAAATAGTTCCACTTTTAGTTGAGTCTGACTGGTTTTTCGTAGCCCTCGGGCTGCTCTCTGGCTCTGTGTAAGGCGGGACATGCCTGAAGCTCTGCATAATTCCCAGCCTTTGTGACAACAGGCACAGGCAGCCTTCAGACCCCCTGACATGTGGCCCTAAATCACAGGTGATGTTATCAGTACCACCATCTCACACTCTGTTTTCTCATGGGGTAACTAAGAAACAAATAGCTCAGTAAGGCTGAAAGCTACATACTGCTTTCTGCTCGTGACCAGACTCGTGCTTGGTTTTGCCTGCCCATTTCTCCTACCCCTGTTTTTGGAGCTGTCCAGACTGACTATGAAACTCCTGGACTGTCAGAAGCTCCTTTAAATTCCTGCACCTGAGGACTTCCACCAGCCAGGACAGAAAAAAGAGAACATCAACATGACAAAAATGAATGCAAGCCATGCCAACGAAAACACCATTTAAATGGGCAAATTGTCTCACCAACTTTGGTGACAGCAGGGTCATACAAAGTAATGAAGAACAAATTCAAACCCCACTAGGGATTTAAGTGTAACTATCCCACTAGCCTGCCTGGAAAACTCTCCCCAGACATTGCAGTTTAACCATGACATTTTTCTCCTGATGCAAGTCCCTGACAGAACTACACTTCTGTGACCGAACAGAGAAAGAGGGGAATGATTCAGTAATTGAATCATACAGATGTAACTCCTGAAGCACACAGTCACATCACCCAGAGATCCAGACCTGCCTACTCCTGCTCAGTTCTGCTCTTTGCTCAGCTCTGCCCTGCTTCTTATATAGCAGTTGGTTGGTGAAGAAGGTAGGAYTGCTGACAGTAAGCCACTTAGCTCTCTCCAAAAGCTGTCTCTGTACTTATAGAGTAAAACCAGTGTTCAGTACATGATATCAATAAGGATACATCAAGCCTTTGAAATTCAAAGTAAGCAAAAGGGAAGAGGAGGATCCCCTCTCTCCGTGGTGAAGGAGAGGTGAAGGACACTTTCGTTTTCCCACTCAGAGCCTRACCTTTCCCACCTTTGAACAGCCTGCACCAATCCCCGTTAAACCCTGGGAGGTCATTTACCCCCCCCCTCCACCACCACACCCAATTAAACTCACTGCTGGGTGTCCACAGCATGGCACAAGAGAAGCTGGAAAGTGCTCTGGTGTCCCTTAGCAGGACCCAGTGCAGGATCAGTCATTTGCAGAGGTACACCTCCACCCCTGTAGTCCAGAGGGGCCACARCAGGCCCTATGGCCACAGAAGGGGGTCCTGGCTGCTCCTCCGCAGGCTCTGGCAGCAGGGTTGTTTCACTGGCCCTGCACAGCCATCACCCCAAAATACCCTTCCTCCACAGCTATGCAGTGCTGCCACAGCTGCCCCTGATTGAGGGGTACAGACCAGTCCTCTCTCTCCAGGCTCATTTTTATGTGCAAYAGCCACTTACAAAATGGACCCTGTCACTTTCCAAAACACAGGAGCCAACAAGGGATACTATTTATTTCACAGAAATTCATCATAAATAAGTTGTCAAAAATCTACAGTCCATCTGTGCAATTGAGGAATACAAGTTCCCATTATGGTTAGATTTAAGGTCAGCCATCTCACTAAATAGTAACTGTTTAGGCAGTAAGATTATGCTTGATGAGAAGCACTCATTTTAGAAAGTGTTTCTAAAGTTTTCATCTTTGGATGGATCTTTTTCAAATCCACTCAAAAATTTTTGTCCTGGAAATATACAAGGTATTTCTCAAATATTTTTATGAAATTTTTTTATACCTGAACTTTTTTTCAAATAAAGGCTTGAATACAGGGTGCRGCAGTCACCTGAAACATTACACATTTTTTGTAAAACATATTYAAAAAGGATTTAAGTGCTTTTCCAAAAGAAACATCCAGTTCAACCTTGTTACTACAAGCTGTGCCTTTATTTTCCAAACCGTCATGAGCTAATAGTCACATTTAATTTATCACTTACATAAAGTTATGACCATGCTAGTTTTTGCAGCTCTCATATTCCCCAAAGATTAATCTGGGGTTCAAATTACTTGATAACATGGGAGAAGGGCTTTTCCAAGAGTTTACAATCTATGTCTCTTCTTCTGCAGAAGCTAATTGCTTACGCATAATTTAATTTTATCCATATAGATTTATGTCCTTTTCCATCACATAATTTATTAAGATGACTCTTAAAACTTTCCTGTGAGATAGGAAAAATGTTGTTTTGCACTAGAAGCCCCACAGCCCTGTACTCAGATTTTTTGCTGAATGGCTTGTATTTTCAGTTTCATTTTGTGCTGGTTTGAAAATCAATAGAGGAAGGTGACACCAAGGCATGGTAATTTTAAATATATAACTATTGTGCAGATGCTACAACTTTAATTGTACAAGCAGGCTTCTCTGCCTGTCCAAACAAAAAGTGATAAACAATCTGCTTACACAGTGGCAGCAACAGGATCAAGATCCATGAATTTATGTCCATAAACATTGGCTGCAGCAGCAGAACTAATTGGGTATATCCTCAGAAGTGCATCCCATATGGCAACCTTACTGAGGGAAGTCAACCTTGTTAAGAATAACTAAGTTAGTCTTACATCGATTTTCACAGATAAAACCCAAGTCTTCAAATTGCTTTCTCTGGCTCCTTTTTTCTATTTTTGCCTGAACATATATAATGTACTAAAAAATAAGACTAAAAGATACAGTGTTTTTTAATAGCTCAGTTTTTACAATTGCCCAAGTAATGACCTATGGATCAGGGGGGTCACTGTAAATACAGATGTGGTCTGGGATGGTGATTCAGAAAGAYAGTACCTGAGGTACTGGTTAACAGATAAACAGCAGTTGGCAACTTTTGGGTCAGTTCCAACATCTCCCTCCAGAGATACCATCTCTGAGGTTTTGCCTGYAGAGGAAGTAGAACTGCTTTAATTATGCCAGAATATATTTACTGCCTGGAAAAGAGTCATGCCAAGTCTGTTAAAGACAAACAGTACATAAAAGGAAACACACAATGCAAACTAAATGCATCCCAGTTTGACAGTTAAGACTACCTCGATATAATAATTTTTGTTAAAAACATAAAACATTCTGAGACAGTTAACATTGCAGTTAACATTGCAATCCAGACCCATTCCTGGCTATGGAGACAAATTTGCTAAGGATCAATATGAGACATTGCCTTCAACTCTGGCTATAAAGGACCCCCAGAGGCTCCATCTGGGGGCTGTGGGTACCACCATACACTTGGAGATCTCCTGATACATTCTCTGCAGAGCTCAGTCTAAAACAGGAGCACTCAAACTCTACCTAAGCCCTTCTTGGAGASAACTCACCAAGAAAAGCAAMAGAAACAGGCACAGGGWAAGAATCTCTAACCACAGCTTCTGGTTTTACAGCATTTTAATGACAGTTCCAAATGCTACCCCATTCTTATCTCATATACTCATGTATTTCATAACACGCTCAGGTTTGTCCATATTTCAGCTGGACACAGTTACCTTACCTCCTTTGTTATACAGGTCCTTTGTTTTGTGTTGATGGATGACCTGGCTCCCTAAAAACAACTTCATACAGAGCAGAAACCTTATCCTGACGTCTCTGTGCTGCCGATTGAGAGAAATTAACTGCTTCCTCCTCTTAAAGAAATTTAACTTATTTATATAACTTATTTATATAACTTTACCTTCACATCACACAATTATTATTCTATTATTCTACTCAATAATCCCTTTYTGTAGAAAAATATTTTGTTCAGAGACATCACAAACACTGGATCCAGTTGTTTTCAGTATTCCTTCTTTACTGATGTGTCAAATAACTTTTGGRGCAGGTCACCCGAATGAATGCAGCCCAACAGGTTGGGCATGTCTCACGCTGTTTTCAGTCACAGAACACTATAGGATTTGTTCACTGGCACAGATGCAGCCTGCACTATCTGAGCGCCATCAAAATACAGACTGTGGAAACCATGACTATTAAGCTCGCTACATAAATATTAAAACTACATTTAGTCAAAAAAATCAGCTCTTCTCACAGCAAAGAACATAGCAAAGAAAACAAACAGATATATCCAACATATTATGATAAAAGAAGTCACAGTAACTAAATACATCAGTTATTTCTGTTCTGGATGTAGAAACAAAAGGATTTGGAAAGCTTGTCTTAAAAGGGATTTCTAAACTATATTGGTGTTTTCCAATGCCTTATTCAGAGGCAGCCTCTGGATCTAGGATGAGGAGTAATTAGGCACAGTACTGGATGAAGGTGAGTGCTATCACTTGCATTATCTCTTCAACTCAATAGATGGATGTCATTGGTTTACACTATAGCTACCGGACCATTTTGAGGGAAAACTCAGATGAACTTACAACAGTCTAACCTGCRGAGAACACTTATTTTTAAGATACTAAAAAAAACCCCATTTTTCTTACAGTGAGGGTATTCAAACACTGGCATGGGTAGCTCAGAGAGGCTGTGGTGTTTTTTTTCCTTGGAGATACTCAAAACCTGACTCAAGCTGACCTTCYTCTGAGTTAGGAAGTGGACAACCCTCAGAGGGGCCTTCCAGCCTCTGCCATTCTGTGATGAATAAAATCAGTGGATCTATATTGCCTATCTCAGGGAGCTCAAAATATATTAAAAAAGTCTTCAATTCCTTATTTCTTCACGATGAATTTCTTATGAGATAATATCAGAGATTAATTTTAGATCCAAGTAACATGAAATTAATTGGGCCTTTTGTTATGTATTACTCAACAATCAAACACTGAGGGACACAAGAGGGAAGCAGGAGGATTGTACATTACAGCCAGGGCAAAGGAAATGGAGCATCTCTGCCTCTTTTAGCATCAGCTAACTGCTAGACCAGCTGGATCTGTTTCTCRGTATGCACACAAAAAGCAAAAGGTGGGAGTGTGACAGAAAATAATTACAGATATGTAAGGACAAGTGAAACTAAAATACATATGCTCATCAATCATCAAACACAGATTAGTTGCAAAACAGTACTCATTAATGCAGTCCATACTTCCCAACAGGGATTCCATTCTCACATGAAAAAGTTTGCAACACATGATGGAATAGCAAGAGACAAATCCATCAAGTCACATGGTCAATGAGTGATCTCTTGCCAAGAATTGTATAAACCACTTGGGCAAGCACTTAAAAATGAGGCAGATGAAGTCTGAAGGAAAAATCTTGTAGCACTCCCAACACAGAAAGAAGGTCACAGTTGAGCAGATGGTGAAAGAGAGGGAGCAATCCAGGAAAATGAAGGAATCTGGAAAGYGAATTCTTCTCTCAAAATATTTAGGGGAAAGAAGGCATTTTTGTTATTGCACATTTAAGAAGACTATCTTCAGAAGAATGTGAACATTTTCTATGGTTTTCAGACAAAACCTCTTCCCTGGCAGCAAGAAAGAATCTATTCATTTAGGTAAGTTTAACACAGCCAAAAATATCCCAGACAATGAATGTTAGCATGCTTCAAGCCCAGTGCTCTAAGATCCCAGAAATCTTAGCTTCAGCATTCTGCATTATGCTGCCTTCACGTTAGGGCACTCAGGGCCCCTCATGAAGTAGGTGCTCTGGCAAACCTTGCTGCTGKAGTGTAAATTATGACTTGTTTGCTCTGTCCTTCTTATAGAGGCTGCTSCCACCACAGCAAAGACTGCACAAGGGAAAATGTTCCCACACTGGAGGTGTTCCAGTGCACAGACCAGTCTTYTGACACTTTCAGCAATATCCTTCAGTAATATTGCTGTGCTACTATAAATTGCTACTACCTGCAAATGTTCCTCCTGATGAGAGAATGTGGCAAATGGGAACACATGCCCACATCCCTTTACTCCAGGGCAAAGCTACTGCCCTTTGCTCTGCCAGTGAGTGGCTTTGAGCTAAAATGCCAGAGACCAACCTGAGCAGCTGAGTGGGCACCTGGTCTCTTCTRAGGGCTGTGTTAGGCCATCTTAAAGCTGGGGATGATGATGCTCCAAGGGACCAGGGCACGACTTGCAGGGCTCACCTGTCAGTTGTAAGGGTGAACCTACCTCCATCTGCACTGTGAGTAAATCCAAGGCTTTGCACTCCAGTAGGTGACTTGTAGACCCTCATTCCATTCCATCAATGTTCTACCAAAGCACAATTCCCCAGAGCTTGCTGTTGGACTCAACTAACCTTTCTTTTATTCCTTTATCAAAACAGAGAAAAGCAGTTAAGCAATATAATGTTGCAAGGATTTCTTTGGGAGTGTGTGTTGTAATGCCCTGGAGAATGAGGGAGAATTAGTGACACTTGGTTGCTGTGACTATCGCCAACAGAAATGATTCTAAGAATCTACAGATAAGATCAGAGTCAGTCAGCAGATGAAGAGCCCAGCAGCTGTTAAAAATGAACCCATCTAAACACATGTATAAACASAAACACATCTGTCTGCATTAAATAGCAGTAATTTTTGAACAAGCGTCCAAACAATGACAGGGATCCAGAAAATAGAACAATTCAAGAATTAACAAGTATTTTACATGCAGGTACTCCTACAAACATRAGAGACTAGTCCTACTTTACAGACTTTTAATTAGTCGGCAGTATGAGTAAGAAGGTTTATTGATCATCCTACATACAAGACTGTGCAATAGAGCAAGAACTTCACAGCCCTTTTAACATCTTTTATCTAAACAYGAGATTCTGGTCACTGGGAATGATAGAAGAATGCTTTAACTCAAGTAAAAAATTACATGCCTCCATCATACACTAAAATGCAACAACAACAAAAAAAAGTTGCCAACAGTTTTTAAAGAGAATTGAACTGCTTTGAAATATCACCTAAATATGTCATCAATAGGTTGCCTTCTTATTGATTTGAGCCCCTTCTGTTTCTGAAGTGAGACAATTTTGAGTAAAACCATGGTTGGCTGTTTCCCTATATGACTCCCACCTTGTTCAGCACACATCATGCAGTGCTTGCCTGTTAAGCAGTTATTCAATACTTTGTAGTCTTCACAGCTCAAAGTGTGGCTCTGTACCTCATTTGTTTCATGTTATTTTCTGAATTGACTGATAGTCTACTCATGGGTTTGTCTAACATGACCAGATTACCTAAGTGTCCATCTGAATTCTTTGCAAATAAGAATGAATTTACTTCATAGCAGCCCATTTTGCAATTGGTGTATATTTTTTATTATCTTCATTTTATACAATGAGAAACTGAGGTATGGAAAGATTCATGTCAAATATCTCAAACAAATTTGATTACTCAGAGCCATATAACGCTTCTTTTTTCACAGACTGCTTAAAAAATAGGTGATACATTAATTTCACCTGATTATGGAAAAGCRCTGCATTTCTGCAAATCAGATTGAAGTTCTCAAGACAGAGATCACAAAATAAGGAACATGAAAATGAATTACAGCTTTTGAAAAATCTATTTTAAATGATTGGCTTCTCATCAGACAGGAAATATGCAGAGACATGAAAAACACCCCTGGTTCATCAGGGTAGCATTCAACTGTCTGCATATGAATCTCCTTTTTTAAAAATTSCAATTTCTAGAACTAGTCATTATACTTTTTCTACTTTCTTCAGTAAATGAGGCAAGGTTACTTCAGATAATGACGTTTCYAGAAAAATATACACAGAATGGAGTCCAACAGAAAGCAATATTGTTTAACCTAAAGGCCAGAATATTACAAGTGAATGTAAGAATGTCAAATTGTAAGGGCAGACACCAAAAAATTCATGAGGGATTATCAAGGAACCAAAGAAAGGAACCTGCTCAATAAAATAAAAATCTTAAAATCATTCTCAGCCCCAGAGTTGAAATACATTACATCACCCTGTCACTTCACCTAAAATAGAAACCAACAACCCCAGCAGATAAAGCTTTCCTTTATGGAGAAGTGTAGGAAGGGATTGGGATATACTTGCTGCAAGTAGATTCTATGGGTATATCTTGAGTGCAGGAATGGTTCAAAAAAACTCTCTGTTCCATCCATAGATCAGCATGTGCTCAAACAAGCTGTTTTAAAAAGCAGGAAACACAGGCTTACCAAAGGACTGAGAAAAGTTCTCCGCAAAACAAATCTTTTCAGGAAAGAGACAGACTGCGTGAAATAGGAACATTTCTAACCAAGAAATTTTCTATATTGTTTTATCGTAAAAACTGCCCCTTTTTCTTCTGTTCAGCAATTACTGTTCTTGCAAAAATTGTGATTATTTTTACTTTTCTTTTTTCTTTCTCACAGTGCAGAATAGCCACCACTAATTCATCTTTGTAACTGACGTAGCTAGAGCCATCAAATTTTCATCAAAATCAGCACTGCATCCACAAAAACCTACACAAGCATTTACTGTATGTATATACATGCTTGTAAATAAGCACATAAGCAGAATTATACCATTTGTATGCAAAGATGTGGGTTTCCAAGGGCAGCATTTTACCATCATAATATTACAGGTGAAGTGTACCTTCAAACATTCACCCATTTTTACTAATGTGTACCTTAATGAAGAATAACAATGATGTTTACTTCCTGAAATATCTTAACCTGGCAGTACCACTTCTTAATGAACAGTTCTAGAAAGCACGGCATTTTTTGCATTACAATTTAACTGTGGTAACACTCAAAATAAACAATGCACRTACCTGCATTTCCTAGAAATCCATGACAAAGCAGGCTTCTCTCTGTAACTCTTGAACTATCATATTTTTGTGTTTTTACCATGCTCACATTTGTGATAACAGATCATCTTAGGTGGGCATGTAATAAAATGTCCTGACCTTCTACTTCATACTACACTGAAGGCCCACCGTGAGTTGTTATCTCTTTCTTGAGTGTTTACTATCTAATTAGTTTATATAATTTATTTAATATACAATTAGTCAGTATCATCACATGATATATCTGGACTGAAAGTTCAGAATAATTTTTCAGGTCAAATCATTGRGAACAGRATGGCTGAGAACAACTATACTTACCTGTATTAGAATTTCACCAGCATACTCTCACTAATGCTACTATTTAAAAATGTGTTGGTCAGTGCTTGATTTTTCCTTTCTGCACTTTCAAATATATGAAACACAATGATGCTACTCTGTCAAAAAACCCTCAAAACCCTAACAACAAAACCAAGCCCCAGAAAATTAAACACCTCAACAGGTACAACTGCTCCACGTGTCCTGCCAAACGAAACAGAAGCAGGAGTTCCGTCTGAAAATCCTGAATGCTTCTTCTCTTAACTTGTAGCTTAACCCCTGGCACAGTTTAGGGTACAGCCAGTTTAGGGGACAATCGCCTTCCCACCACCCTCCAGGGTCAGCCCAGGACACCTCAGGAGGCCAGACACCTGCAGACATCCCACACTTCAGTGAGCGTGGAATTATACTGATTTTGATGTTATAAAAGCACTCTGACAGGCTGGTATAAAGCCTTTAAAGGGCTTGGAATTGGGGAAAAAACCAAAACCACACAAAAAATAACCTAAGTGACAAATAACAAAGTCATGACCTGGTTGCGATAAAGCTGGAAGTGCCTGTTGCACCTGCCCGAGGCTGTGGCTGAGTGTGTGT
>NW_026623265.1:3631482-3638169 GCF_030028575.1 Malurus melanocephalus
AGGGGGAGGCGGGGGAGGTGCGCGGCGCTGGCACGGGCCCGCCCCTGAGGGAGAGCGGGGCGGGCGGCGCTGGGCCGGGGCGTCGGGGTGCGAGGGCTACGGGCGGTGCGGGCTCATCCTCCCCTCAGGGCGGGCAGGSCCGAGGTGCCGGCGGGGCTCGTCGGGTCGTGAGAGGGCAGCGGAGAGGTWGTGCCGATAAGGCGCCGACACTTCATTATTTCCGTCCAAGTGTTTCCTGGAATGTATCTTCCGTCGCTCGTAGAAAGAACCAAAACCCACAAAGTCAAAAGCTATTAATTATGCCTAATTACGAGAAAAATATTGCAGGGGGGAATGCCACTGAATACCTGAATGTCTACTGAAACACCTACCACTGCCCTGGAATCTGCCCCTTCSCTGCATCGGAGGCGCATTGGGAAAGTGTCCCTTCGCTGGCTTTACCCCTTGGCACTGGCTCCCTCTCTCGATGCTATTTTCCAGCGGAGAAAATGGACATCCTGCATGCCACCAAACTTTGGCACCTTTGAGGTGCGAGAAGCATGTTCCACACAGCAGAGGCTGAGGACAAGGACCTGTGCCAACCTGCAGCGCACGGGGAAGCAGGCGGAGCAGGATCAGGATGAGGAACAGGAGCAGGAGCAGGAGCAGGAACACGAACAGGAACACGAACAGGAGCAGGAGCAGGAGCAGACACCTTGGCTGGCCCTGCCCCTCTGAAAGGGGGCCGGGCCTCGATTTTGCGCGTGCAGGTGATGCTTGACCTCCTGGGCTCTTAGGGGACTCCCGGAACACGGGGCACGCTTGTGAGGGACAATACTTCTCTCATTCCGTGCTATTGAGTTGTTAACATTTTAATGTTAACATACACGAAGAACAGACGTGAAACTCACACCTTTTTCCTTCATGGTTTTCACACGCTGAGGCTCATGAATGAAAGGAAAGCTCTTCTAATGGAATTTGCCGTGCTGTCTCATTGGCTTGAAATGGGTGGCATGCCATATTTCTCCATTCCATTAGACTTTCTCCTCTTCTGTTCACATCTTACGCTATTTCTAAGAAACACAGTAAAAAATTATTTTCCTGTTCCTATTTGGTGCCCTAACAATGTATGCGCTTAAGGCTTGACAGTGAAGGTGTCTTCTGCTGGCTCAYACTTGCTTTGGCTCAGCCATTATGAAGACATTATAGAATATGCTAAAAACTTGGAAGAAGATCTGATGTTGCCTTCTTACATGTTAGAGAAACAAACAGCATGGCTCCATGTGAAGATCCCATTGCATTGGAAATTTATTAATTTCCACATTACAGTATCTGTATGAGAATCACCATGGAAGTATCTGTTAAATTATACTGTTTTCTGCCTTCATTATATCTGTGATACTTTCCTAGAGACAGAAGCATAACCCCATGTAGCTCTTTCTTTTTTCAAATAAATTTCAAATGGCTACCATGGTTCAAAAATCTAGACTTTTTTTTTTTTTTTTTTTCAATTTTTTTTCAAGAAATAATAAAATGCAACTTGGGCTGTGTGCTCAAAACATCCTTAATACATGTTAGATTAGAAAAGCAGTTTAGCACAGCCACTCTGTTCAGCCTTCAGAAAAAGGGGAAAAAAAGGGGATCTGCATCTCAAGAACTATAGCTTTACTTCGAGAAGTTTCTCTCCAGAAATATGCCAGAGATACTTGCCYATCTGTACCAGTGTGTCCACAGTCTGGTCCTTCATTTTGAGGAAGCAATTGTCCTGCTGCCATTTTTCTAAAATGAAACCCATTATTAAAAAAAAAAAAAAGAAGTCCCTCAAGCTGAAATGGAGACTCATACACGTATCCTTTACATACTAAACACTGTATTTTGTAATAGGGGATTTTTTTTATATTTATACAGTGCTGTCTTACATTTTTTAGAAGGAGCAAAATGTGCCTGGTTGCCAGTCCTCCTTTGTCCTCCTCAGAAAGGGCTGAGATTCACGGGTGGGTGGTTGTGTGGGTTGTGAAGCTTCACGTTCAGTARGAAACAAAACCAAACAGCAATCCTAAAAGGTAAACCATCCTGTCAGTTTTTGACTTMTTCACCCCTCAAACCCAGTTCAACTGTTTGCCACATGAGGAAAAAGGGCAAAAAAAGCCCCACCAACCCATAGAATGTGCTACACATCTCCACAGGAGTTGTGCTGACTTTCAGAAGGAAAAGGCAGCTTTCCTCAGATGTCCATTCTGCAGCTTCTGTTATATGCTAACATATTATCAAGCAACTTTTATCATCTTCTTCCACKCATCCTGTGTGGCATGAGTCCTTGCAGCTACAGTGTGATCATTTTTTTTCAAAAGTCTGTTTAACTGTGATTAGGCAAGTTCATGGGCTGGCTAAATTTGAGTTCTTACACAACCGAAGGATAGAAAACCCCCATAGTATTAAGCAATGGGCCTGTTTGCAAGGAAGAGAATGATAGAATGATTGCTTCAGTTACTGGAAGTCATTTTTAAATGTCTCTTAACTCATGATGCATCTTAAAAATAGTTTTAAAGGCTCTCAGGCTGGTTTTTSAATACTTCTCTTTTTTCTTCCTTGCAGCAACAGCCCAAAGTCAGGAGAGAAGATCTACAATTACCTTTTCTTTCCAGTCTCTTTTCCCCATGCCTGAAATCAAACTAAAGATTTGAATACTAGTTTTGCATATTGACTAGTGAAATCATCAAGATCTCTCAGAACTGCCAGAATAAATTTGATTTTTTTTTCTTGCACTAGAGAATCATCTTAGAATGCATAAAACTAATTTTTCTTGGTTTTTTTTAGGAAAAAAAATTGGTAAGTATCTCCGTATGCAAGACATTTAATTTACTGTGCCATCAAATATTAGGAGGATTTTTTTTTCTAGGCATTGTTTCATCTCTTTTTACCAACTCAGAATTTGCTCCAAAAATGTTTAAACTAAGCTTTGATAATGCAAGAGACTTTAGAGCTGCTGATTCAATGTACGACAGTGCACTGTTTTTCTTATAAAATCTTTTATTCCATTTGTAGATGCAAAAAAGGAAACAACACAAAAAGACGTGTATATCAAAGATATTGGCAAGTGCTAGGAGTGTGCATATGAAAGGAAATACATTCTTTCATTCTTCACTGATTTATCCCCACATGCTGACTCTCAGAGGTTTAGGGTATTTCTCTACAAATGCACAGTTCCACTTACTCATCGCCCTCCTTTCCAGAAGTGGGAGAAAGTTTGAACACTGTTGTTGGAGAGGTCCTCAGACAAGTATAGCACTGATATCACCAGTACACCACTGAATATCAAAATATCTYACAGTTTAAAAGATCAGTGTTCCTCACTCTTCCATGTTATCACAGAGAAATGCTACAGCAAAAGAGACATTCAGTTTCTGAGAAGAGTTTTCCATTTAATTTCTGTTTCTGTGAAAAAGCCTGGCTGGCTAAAAAGTGTTTCCCAGTAAGATATGAAAGCTTGGAAGCTGGATTTATTTTGCTGTTTTGTTACATTAATATAAATAGCAAGAAATGTTTGGGGTTTTTTTTCACATATAAAATTAGGATTAAAAAGGTCAGAAGGGAGAAGTTCCACTGYGACTGGTGCAGGAAGATGCACGTCTATGCATATCTGAGGAAAACTCTCAAATACAAAATATCTGAAATGTTGAAATAAATTTATTAAAATATGTACAAATAGGATTCTTGGTTAAAAAAAATTAACTTCTGAAACAATGCCCTGCATTATCTCAAAGGATGGCAATAGATCACAAAGTATCAGGAAGTCATCTAGAAATAAGATTGGACAACCTCCAGAAGCAGAAGCTGTGATCACTCACCAGACCTTATGAATACATTTTACTGACAATGCTCAGTGCTTACCAGGGTTGCACATTTTTTCTTCCTTGCCATGCTCCAAACTTACTGTTTTGCCCTTGTTTAAGGACAGACTCCCAATACACAAAAGGAGAGTTTACTTTTAAGTTTGAAGAGAGCACTGAAATGACATGAAACTGTTTTCTTTCTTCTTCAGATATACTGAAGGAATAGTTCTATTTGCTTTCCCAGGTGGAGATTTCCCAACAATTGGAAAAAAGTCAAAATTTTTGTACACCAGTAAAATTGCACATAAAAAAATTAATCCTTCATCTTATTTAAAATAGATATTTAAAAAATCTATATTTGGTCAAGGCTTATAAAAAAATAAAAGTGTCCTGACAGGCCAATCATTTCACTAAAACTGCTTGTATGTACRTGCCAGTACAGGAAATCCTAAAATGCTTTCTCAACCCCACAACTGTTGTCTTCTTATGAATGTTTCTGCAGAAGGCCATGGCATATTTCTCTTCTGGCTGAAGTGCTAATTGGCAGAAAAATGTATCAGAACATGAAAGCATGACAGGTTTGAAATTGAGAGTCCAGAGAGTGGCTCAATTAAGAGTGAGTGAGATGCCTCAGTGTTGCAGTGCTTTTAGCCACCTTGAGAGAGTTGGGTACTCAAAATGGAAAAAAGTAGTCACTTGCACACAAATAGAGCAAAATGTGCATATTATCTTAGAAGGCACAGCCACTTCTGTTAAGATTCAAGACAGCTGGAAATCAAGTTGAAAGAGAAACCAGTTCTGTGTCCTGCTCCTGTTAGCAGACAGATCTTGTCAAATTTGCATCAAGTTATTAAAACTGAAACCTCCTGATTGTGTTGTAATGTGTCACCCCAGGCAATAAGACTTCACCCCCTGCAGCCTCACTTGGACAAATAAGAATAAAATTACTTTTTGGAAGTATTCATCTTCCCTAGGCCAGGTTATTCATTCCTCTTTTTTGCCTATCTGAAACAAGATCTTGTACCTCTAGATATAGTAACAGAACCTTCCAATAAAAATTAGATTAAAAATAGTTTTATCAACATTTCTAAGAGTTCACAAATAGAAACAGCTTTTAGCACATTCAGTAAAAAGACAATGAAGAAAACCAACTGCAAAATATCCCTTCTATTTCTAGGGCTTGTCATTACAGAARAGTCTCTGGAAAGAACACCTGATTTTGAATTCATGCATTTCAGTCTGTGATAGCTCCAGGGGGGCTGTCACCTTCTGCAACACGATAAGCAGCAGCACAGGATTGTTCTGAGGGGATGTTTTCTCCTGTATTCCAAAGCTTTTTTCACTTGGTCTTTAGCATCTCCTACATAGTCCTCAACATTTTGCATATTTATCTCAATAACATCAAAGGTGTCTGCCTGTTCCTCCACCAGCAGGCCCACCTGCAGAAAGAGCTCATGAACTTCCTTAATGCGACCTTCTAATTTCACCAGTTCYTTGTGTCGTGTCTCTATCTCATTCAAGGCTGAGCGAGCCCCCTTAACATCTGACAAGAGATTCTCAGAGAAGACATCCCATTTGCCTTGCTCAATCATCTCCTCAATCTGGTTGCCAGAAACATCTTTGCCCATGATCTCCAGCTGCCGCTGAATTCGAATCTTGCAGTTCTCCCGCTGGTTCATCTCTGTTGCATTGTAATCAAACATAGCGTTCTGAAATGTGTGCATGAGGTCAACGTAGTGGTTCTTYGCCACCCTGGCAATGACAGACATAGCTCCATATCTTGTTATTGCATCTTCACAGAAATCTCTCATTACCTGCAGTTTTCTGTGGATGATTTCTCCACGGGCCTTAATGTCTTTGGCAATACAATTAGTATCTCGTTTGATGCTACTAAGGCGGCGCATGGAAGTAAGGAAGCGGGTGTTTTGCTTTCTGAGACGGTTGACATCCGCTTTTAGGTGGTCATTTTCTGTCCGGATGTTCTGTATGTCCTTATGAAGAATTTCCAAGGCATAGTCCGTCTCATAATGGAGAATATCCTGGGGTGAATTTTCATCATCATCACTATCAGAAAACTGCTGGTTGTGTAACCTGGCAAATTCACGCAGCTCACTTAGACGGTCTTTCATCCTGCCTGTAAAACATAAACAGGAAGAATGAGTTTAAAGTAYCTAGAATAGTGGTTTACAAGAGTTGAAAATTCATAACTAATAACTACATCATGATGATAAATCATAGATAACAAACATAACTACATCAAAGATAACCCAAAATAACGTTCACGGTATTTTATACAGTGATGGATATCAGATCCAAAACTCTGCTAGAACACTCTTCTAGAAATTACAAAGATTAGAAACTAAAAAACTGCAGGAAAGAAGACAAAGTATGAAGACAAATCAAAAAGAATAGCAGGAAATCCCAAACTACCCTCAAAATTCCAGTCTTTTACTTGGAGGGAAAAAAACTTGATAGGAAGCCTTTAGCTCTCAGCATCTGTAAACTTGTTAATAACTGAATACCTCCCACTGCTGCTCACTAGAGAAATATCCCTTAGCACCTGATCCTTCATTAGATTAGCTGCCCAAAATGTCACAGGTCTTCCCTCATTCTAAGTTTGCTTTTCCTGGGAGAATACCAGGAAGCCTCTCAGAAACAGAAATGGCACCTAGCAATACAGTTAGGAAAGAAAAGCTTCACAAAATGGTATGCAAAGTATCAAGATGGGGGAAAAAAAAAAGACAAGCAACTTCAGTGTCTCCAGATGCTATCACTGACCACAGAGTATCAGGTATCAAGAAAACCCACAGCAACGGCAGCACTTTATAATTAAAGCCATCCATCCAACCCTTCTTCTTTTTTTTTTTTTTTTTTT
>NW_026623265.1:3638185-3650375 GCF_030028575.1 Malurus melanocephalus
AAAAAAAAAAGACAAGCAACTTCAGTGTCTCCAGATGCTATCATTGACCACAGAGTATCAGGTATCAAAAAAACCCACAGCAACGGCAGCACTTTATAATTAAAGCCATCCATCCAACCCTTCTTTTTTTTGTATAATGCAAACACCTTACTGAAGCAATGAAGTGACACTYTATTTGTTACTGATCAGGATCCATTTTCTGTTTGCCTCAGACATGCTTAACTACAAATTTCATTTAAMAACCACAAAATGAGTAATCTGGGCAGACCAGTTTCATGGTAACAAAACATAAGTCTCCTTAAAGCAYATTGCTTATGTGAAATCTAGACCTATAGTCTTTGTAGAACATGAATTCTGAAAACTTCAGCAYGGACCCTGCATCAACAGTTTCAGCAAGCAGGAAGATGAAAATTTTTCATCACAAGTGCTGTACATCCCATGACCTCCTTTAAATCAGTAGGAAAGAGAATCAATTTAAGAAGCATCACCAAGCAGGATATCTCTAGATCCCTCTATTTGGAGGACTGATTTTTGGTTTTCTAGGAATTAAAGTATATTCACAGCATTAACAAACATGCTTTCCACTGTGAACAGCACATCCCTTCATAGGWTCATCAATTATTCCCAGGTTAAGAAAAGTCACCTGTGTACATACCCAGTATAATAGACCTAAATCTAATATGAACTAAAGCTGCAAATTTATAATCTGTGTCATGGGACTGTTAGATGTGTTAAAGATGTCGGGAAGGTGATCGGAAAGATTCCATCACTGTCAGCAGACACAGCTTCTTGGGCTCATAAGATTTCATTGGGGGTATATACTGGTCTAGATAGGTGTCCTGATTAGGATCACCCTTATACTGAAGAAAAAAAGGTGCATTTCAACTTAAACCAATTCTTTTACWAGCAATTAATATCCTGAGAGAAGAGCCTTCATTCAGGAATGCACATATGCAAGTTAATTGAATTTAAACCATAAACCACATAGATTCAACTCAATCACACAGAGAAAGTTTTAGGAAATTCAAATTTTYCCATGTCCTTCCTTAGCAATAATAATATCAAGACTTTCACCTCATGCTACAACATCAAGATGAAGAATCTCCATCTGAAAAGTAAAAAGTAAAACGTGTGGTACAGTTTGAAAGTCAGGTTTTCAGATTKACCTTGCTTTAAAACTGTATGGCCAAGTTGGCCTAGAGGCACTTAGGCAGTGAGAATATCTACCCTTCCTGTCTGGAAATAGTAGACCCCTTTCTAGACAGCATGGAAAAACGGGGGTGTTCAGTAGTTTATTCTGTTTATCATCTACATTTGGAAAGAGCAAACGATGTTTTTTATGGACTACACTGAACACATTCTGGGCTCCTCAGTACATAAAAGAAAAGGATCTACCAGAGAGGGTTCAGCAGAGGGGCACARAGATAATTAGGGGTGTGAAGAATCWCTATTATGAGGACRGATTGTGGGAGCTGGACCTGTTTAGTCTGGAGAAGACAAGGCTGAGAGGGATCTCATTAATGCATGGAAACATCTCAAAGGTGGGTGCCAAAGGGATGGTGCCAGACTCTTTCAGTGGTGCCCAGTGACAGAACAAGGAGCAATGGCCATAGACTAAAACACAAGAAGTTTCACCTCAACATGAGGAAGAACTTCTTYACTTTGAGAGTGGCAGAGCACTGGAAGAGGCTGCCCAGGGAGGTAATGGAATCTTTCTCTGGACACATTCAAAGCCTACCTGGACACATTCCTGTGTCACCTGCTCTAGGTGATCCTGCCTTGGYGGGGGCGTTGGACTGGTTGATGACCAAGGTYCCTTCCAACCCTAACTATTCTTTGGTTCTGTGAACTTTGTGCTTACCATTCCTTAAATTTAAGAAAAGTTAAATTTCATCAGCCTTACACAGAGAGCAGACTAACAACTGGCTCAACAATGATTTCATTTCATTTTCCATGACAAAGAAAATACAAAGAGAAAACCTGAGTAAGAGTTCCTGGGTAATAAACTCATAATTTTGTAAGAGTAGGACTACCCTTCCTTCCCTAGGAAGAAATGAGAAGCAAATGCTTATGCTGTAGTAAACTGTGTATACTAGTTCTGCAGCATCTCTAAAAATACTGCRCTTTAAAAAATTTTAATACAACAGTATTAAATGTTAAAAAGTCAAACATTAAAAGGAGAGTAAGGAGCTGTCAAGTGTGACCTTGGATYGCACCACAATGTTGCCTGCACACAGAAAGATCATGCAATTAAACACTGGCCTATGTACTATCACTTCCACCAAGTCTCTACCTACAGTCTGTACATGCTGAATAAAAGTTGTACAAAATAAAATTGAATATTCATCATTCAGTTCATGCTATCTCATTTACCRTGTTGCTACTGTTCATTTCCTCAAAGACTTCCTCTGCAAAATCTTTGGAAAGTTCCATGAACTCCTATCAGTCTTTTGGWAAAGGCAAATCTAACAGCCCCACAAGTCAGGTTTCAGCCCAGAGTCTTTAAGGACAACACTGTCACTCTGCATGAATTATGACGCTCACTTGAGACACTTCAAGCACAATTCTTCGTACCTGGAATGTTCAGAAGTCAGMTCCTTCTGACTTCAGTCACTGCTGCAAGCCTCGAGCACTTTGCTGAGTAAGATCGTGAAGGAACAAAGTGGACATCAATGAAGGAGCACATTGATCAAGGCACTTGTGAAGAACCCTCCAGTGACATGGACAGCATCACACACGATCTCCGTGATCCAGCAGATCCAGCAGAGTCTAGTTGTGAGAGGAACAGAGGGATCAAGTAACAGTTGCACTGATAATCTTCACCCTGAGTTCTCCCAGYTTCCCASTACTTAGTTCTAAAAGTCTACATTRTTTGTATCTACRTARCAAAACTTATGTTTCAAGGTTGTCAATAGTAGTATCTTTTAACTCTGCACTGAGGACCTATATATTTAGGCTCCACAGCTAAAGTGTTCACATTTTTGTCCTAACAAATGGATGCCATCTCTTTAGGCCTAACTTCAGAGTCCCGCAAAATCAGGGACTTTTTGGCGCCTCCTTTCATTCTCCCCAAGTGCTGTCTTTTACAGTCTTTTCTAAAGTGCATCACTTTGCCTGCTTCCTACCTCATTCTCAAGATGCTCTTCCTTGTCTACACACTGTACCCGGACAGGATAGGAGGACAGGAAGTGAGTAACTTTATGCCCATATTTCAGCACCCTATTAGGCCACAAACACCACAAATTATAGAGGACGCCTGTTTGGCTTTATGCTGAACATACTCAAGTACKCCACAGGTTAGCATTTGCAACCCTGGCTGAAGAGATTTGTGAGGTTCAAGAAAATATTTAGATTTCAGCTTTCTTGAGCATCTTTTGCTCAAGAAACACAATAAATTTATTTGGGGCATTTAGAAACTGTTGCTTTGAGAAACTCAGGATTTGGGAGAATTTCAGGATTTTTTACTTAAAGAAAAACAGTAAGCTCGAATGTATCACCACAGAGGTCTTCTCCAATTTCAAATTCTTATTTCAAACAAAGGAGAACTAGATCTTCCCAAGAGAGAACAATAACTTYCAAGCATTCCTTGGATGGTGTCCGGGACACAACTGACACTAAAGAGCTGAAACAAATAGGCAGGGAGAGCAAGRGGGAACAGCAATTTGAAACATATCAACTTAACAAATCAACATGTAGAAAAGCTGTTATCAGATGCTCTTTTTACTCAGCAAAGTTTGCATCTARGTATATGTTGATAGCATTGTTTGTAATTAGAACAGCAATATATATAACAGCAACATTACTGGTTGTTAGGGACAGCCTCAGATCTCAATAAGCATCAGTTTCTCCCTCCATACAGTGCCAGGTGCAGCAAGTTGGGACTGGGAAGCAACCTGACTGGGGAGCAGCTGTGCAGAACCTTGGTGTGCTGGTAGGCATGAACTGGAACATGTGCCAGGCTGGAGTAGCAAAAGTGAAGAAAGAAGGGAACCCTCCTGTCTGACACTTGAGAGACCACAGCCATGGATGTTGCTCATCAAAAACACACGGCGATAAGTCCAGATGGTCAGAGGTGCTGGAGCATTTGACATATGAAGAAAGACTGAGTGAGTTGGGAATGTTCAGCCTGAAAGAYAGGAAGCTGAAGGAAGATCTTGTTGACATCAGTAACTACTTAATGCAAGGTTAGTCCCTTCATGGAAATGCACAGCAATAGCACAAGAGGCAAAAGACCTTAGTGGAAACAAGGGAAGAGCCAGACAGATAGGAGACAGGTGAGAGAGGGGAATGAATTTAAAAAAAACCTGAACATTTAGAAAAGATGCCCAGAAAAGTTCAGGAATCTGCATTCTTGAAAATATTTAAAACTCTACTTGACATGGCCCTCAGCAACCTAAACTGCCAGAGTGTGTTTTGAGCAGATCTGGATTAGACAATGTCCGAAGGTCCGGTCTTACTTGGTACTCAGCCTTAGCCAAAAGTTTGGTAATTTGAACATGAACATTAAATAATATATTGGCTACTTGTGCAAGTTTATAAAAGATACATCTAACGCATTAAAATATCAAGACAGCAACTATGCTGGCATACCAACAACTGCAAGTGTATAAATGCCTTAATTCTCAGAGTATAGGTTTTACTAGATTAGGTGTCAGCTTTATTTTATTTTAAAATACTATGTGTATTCAAATTGGAACATGTACTTCCACGTTTGTATTTCTGGGCTAGGTAAATCTGTCCTTGTAAAAATGAAGTTCCTTCTGCAGTCCATTGCGATGCATACACCCAAACACATGCACAGGAAATACAGGCCAGGTGATGACTGCAGAGGTTACACTTTGAAGCCAGATACCCAGCAAATACAGTCAGCTGAGGGCATGTTCAGGACTCATCTCTTCATGTTACTATGCCACTAACAGGCATTAATCATCACACTGACTAGCTTTCCCATGATGTATGAGAAAGATCCATATTGCAACAGCTCCTGTTGCAGTAAGACTGCAGCCCCACACAACTGTGTATGACATGGGATTTCAGATAAGAAAGAAAATCCACTTTGAARATCTGTAGCTATGCATATGCATAAAACCTTTTTGTCAGACCCATATACATACAGAAGGGAAAGAAAGCATATTTCYATTGCTATGCTAATGTTCTGCAGCCTGTTATCTGTGCAGAAATAATTTAAGGATGAAAAGTTATTTCTATAGAAAYAAACAAGTTGCACACCTATGTTTATTTCACCTTTAACATTTGTATATSCAGGCTCGATCCCTAYATGGCCATTCACTTAAGAGCTGGGCTCAGTGATCCTTGTGGGTYCCCYCCAATTCAGAATATTCTGTGAATCTGTGATCACTGAGTGTGGGGACAYATGGTGAAATAATGAAGCAATTTCAGCACAGCATCCATTTTCATGGCCAGCAGCTGGGAAGGAAGGCAGTGTACATTTTTTCTTCTTTCAGCATTGATAAATGGCAGCTGTTACTTCATAYCAGCTTATGGGGTACCAAAAGTGTAGTAAGTAATCTTTGTAGCCTCAAGTAGGGCCTCACAAGATGAAGCTTCTACTTCAGTTTTTTGAGGAACAAGATATTTCAAAACAAKCCWGTTTAAAATAATTTCTGTCAGTAGTTCTTCTTTTCCTTGGAAGGTAAAAGTCCTAATATGAACCCACGTGGCTTATCCTGGCTCTGAATGGCATGTGATTTTGATTGCATGACACACAACAGATATCACCCAAAAAACAAGTGGTGAACAATTAAGAAAGAAACCTGCTCCTAGGCAAAATTACTGCATAGCTAAGTGTGTGTCAGCACATTTCAGTGACTTCCCATATGGCTTGGAGAGGATGTAGTACTGAKGGAAATCTACTCAGATGGGCTTGTTGAATTGAACACACTCCATTCCAAGGCAAATAATGTGCTGCTGTTGCACTAAAATGCAAGTCATGCATAAGTAAAAAAGTGTTAAATGTAGCTGAGGTCTTTTGTTTAAAAGTTGGAATCTCGGATTTAATAATAATTTTCTAGTAACCATMTGTTCTGGAAATAATTGTTTTGGACCAGATTTAATGTTTTTGCCCAGTATCTGTTGTCTCATAATAGATTTTACAATATTAACTTGGAAAACATTCTTTTAATTTTTTTTACAATAGGCTTTCCTCTTTCCATAAGAGTAATTGGCTTATAGCACAGTGCTAGTCATCTTTTCAGTCCAAACTCCCTGTCATCCTGACCATGCCCATCACAGGTGGCACAGCAGGCTTGAATTTTTCAAATCACTCTTATTTTTTTCTCTCTTCCTCTATAAGAGCCTGCAGAAACACCAAAAATCATAGTATAACGATCAGGACAGTTTGCCTTTTCAAGCTGTTTTAATATCACATCTAACTACCTATATACACATCTACACATCTATATACACCTCCAATATTAAYTATGACAGATCAGCATTTCAACATCTTTTTGTGGCCTCACTGAAAGGGAGTCATCCTCTCTGGAATGTCTCAGATTTCACAATGTTTAAAAATAGACATAATGTATTCAGGACTTCACTGAACACCAGTTATAAAGCTACAGAAATCCATCAAGAAGTTGCAAGRGTATCTGAAGACTACACTACCCAGCTCACATGCTCATCAAAGCCTGTGCACAGCAGAACACCACCTTTATACCTTCCATCACCCTAGTGACAAATACTTGCAGTTGCAAATGTCTCAGGGTATTATTTTTTCCCAAAAGCTTGCATGAAGTGTCAACTTCTCTGTGCCATGACAACTTGTTTATTACAAGCTGATATATTCAAAAAAGTAGGGATGACTCCATTCTTTGCAGGCTACTTCTGCAGTTGGCAGAGTCTCCAAGTCTCCAGTGGTTCCTTTCCTACCATAGAGGCTGGGAAAAACAGCAGGGAAAATTAAAATTCAGATTGCTGCCTCTAACTCAAATAAATGAGATGATAGTTGCTAGAACACRGATAGCTTTGGAGGTTCTTCTTTGACTTATCTCAGTTCCTTTATCAGTACTCAATCTCCTCACCGGAAAGGAATTCTCAATTTTTGTATGACAGCAATAATTATAAATTCAAGGATCGAGGGTGCATTTCATACTTCTCAGATGTATGGAATAAGGTTAACCATTCTGGTCTTTTCTGTAAACTGGTTATCAGGTTTCCCAGACATTAGTACCAAAACTATGAGATGTTGCTGGTGTTCACTAAATGCACAATAATATGCCATTTTCCACATATTTGAGATAAGATGAATAAAAAATCTGAAGTTTTAATTTGTTATTAYTCAGTAGCCATGAGAGTAAAAATTCCTGCATTGGAGAGGACAGCTTATTTTACATAGGTTGACTGCTATTATTTACTAGGTTGTCTAAATTTGGAGAGCTATGGATCACCACTGACAAATTTTCAGTACTGGATAGTTAAATGCATTCTCGGTATCTCTTCTTGACATTTTTCTCACAAGTCACATAAATGAGCAATAGTAACTAGCTTTGGTGTTGGGTGGGTGGATGGGGACCAATTGTAACAGGGCTATAGACAAAAAAGGCTTCTCTATCTTCACTGCATGGCTCATTAGCAAGAGCAGTTTCTTCATTTACATTGTTTGAACCCCCTCCCAAAACTGGGAATTCTCTCCAGCAGTCCTCATGCTTCTGTATCTAAATGGAAGTTAAGAACAGGAAAGATAATGCACAGCCCAAATTTGGCTACTTTGTTTTCCTAGGGACACCAGAAACAGAATATGTAGTTAGCAACTGCAGATATAGAAAACTTGCTGAATCCTTGGAATCCTTGAGATCTGTGAGCTGACTTGCATCAGTTTTAATGTGCACAGCTTGTTAAAAACCCACCAACATTACAAGAGCAGGTGAACTTTCAAGGGATTGTATTATTCCCAAGGGGTACAAAACCAATTCCACCGTGGCTGCCCATTCAGTGCTTTCCAGTACCTGCCGTGCACTGCACTGTAGGCTGACCACTGCAGGGTGCCCTTCTGGAAACACCAAGRCCTTCAAGTAAAATTGGCCTGGATGAGAGAAGAGGAGAATGAACTGTACTTCCAAGGGCTTGGCAAATGGTTAAGAAAGAACCATACCACTGACATAAACAGTGAGACAGCCATTCACACATTTCTTGGCAATTACTTCAGCTCGGCATCATTACAAGTCACCSTGCAAGGCAATTAGCCAACACACTCACAGGCAGAGCTGGCACTACGGCACCATGAGTGCAGACATTATCTAATTAATCACCTCGGCTTCCCTGAAACACATTGGCTCAGCGAAATAGCTGTGTACATACCACATTTATGTAACTACTATTGTTACCACACAGTGGTATTTATCAGTGATTAAGACATTATGTTGGCATGCAGATAGAAATATGAGGTCGCATGTGATCATCAGTCACAAGCAACATGTTCTACTTACAGTTTTGAAGTAGCACAACTGCATTATTTTTTAAAAAAACACATATATTTAAGGCTTGTGATAAAGTGTTAAAAATCTGAGACCAAGTACTCTTGGTTTCAAAAAAAACGCTTTAAGGTTAAATACAGGGTGTTTCCTTGGTATTTGCTCATGTGGGCCGGTACGCATGAGGCACAGTTTGGTATCCTACTGCAAAATCTATACAACTGTTCCTRCATCACAAGAGTTCCAGCCAGGAAATAACCCCTACAGCCACCTGTGCATACCCACAGCTTCAGCCCCAAGATGTGTCAGGCTTTATGGCAATTATGATACTTAGCAGCCCATGTGTGTTTACAGGCCCATTCAAAGCACCGGTGAAGTTAAGACAACATGTAGACGTAATTAGGGACACACCTGACTAGGCATATCCAAAGCTCAAGAAAGCTTTTTTTCTTGCTTTTTAAGCGAGTTTGTCACTATCACAAACACTGCACAGAGAAAAGGCGCAGCAGGAAAAGCTGGAGCATGCAGTAATTCCTTGACTTTTGTGAACATGAGCTTCTTGAGAATAATCCTGGCAATTAATGGGTTGTCACAGCAGATAAAGCAAAAATGACACACATGATAAGCCATGTGAAGTCAAGATGTGTGACATCATTCTCTCTCTGATAAAATTACACAAATATGGCCTAGATGTAGGTGCCAAACACTGTGTGATAGCTCTTGTGTAGTTATTATGTAGTGTCTTGGTATCTCATCTAGCCTATCAAAGCAGAGGTGGAACCAAATTGCCTTGCTCCCTTCATGTGGAGCGCCTGCCAGTACCCAAGAGGGGGTTCCCAGGAGCCAGCCCTAGGCCACTCGCTGGGAATGATGTTCCTGATCAGACCTGGTTCATGCCCATATCTTGGGGAGCAGCCCAAAATGCAAGCATATCCAAAAAATGGCTTCTCTGCAAAAAGTGAAGCTTTTTACCCACATTTGGTATTGAGATGAGTTTATTGGATCAAATTAACATTGCCTCAGTAATTTCTGCACCACACTCTGTCATCCTCAAACTATAGGGAGGACCAGTGTCAAAGAAAATTGATGGGCCAGATAAAAGATAATAGAAAGTGTATCTGGTCCAGCACCTTCATACTTGTCACAGCAGTTGTCTTCTCACCATCAGAACTGGTTTTGAACCTAATGTCACCATTAGGATGGGTTTCTGTCACACTCAGAGGTTATCCTTATTTTCCATTAGTAACTTGGAGAGTGGAACCAAACATGAGCTTGTACAGTCTCCACGTGACACTGAACTGGAAGGGAGTAGAAGCAAGCATTTGGTAGGGGCAGTGAAGGAGAAAGGATGAGAATTTAAGGTAATCTTGAGAATGACCAAAGAGAGGAATGACCAAAAAGAAAATGAAATTTAATAGCAACAAGCCTGGCCTATTTAGACAAAATTATTCATACAGATAGAAAGTAAGAAACACCTAGTTTGGCAGCAGAAAAGCATTGGTGGGGTTATATATTGCAAGCAACAAAACAAGTTCATAATATAATACCATTGTGAAAGAAACAACAAAACCCCATGTCTTATATGAGAGACAGCTTGGGAAGGACTGGTTTTACTCTGCTTGGCACAGATAAGGCCTCAGTTGCAATGGTACATGCTGCACCAGTTACCACATTAGGAAAGTCAATGGGAGCGCATTTTGCACTGTCCCTAAGCAGTTTAGAAAATACAATCCTGGAGAAAGAGGTGCTGAAAGAATTATGTTGATTTCATTCAGAAGACCAAGGAGAGAGATACAGCACTACAACACATAAAAGGGAAATGGTCAGTTTGATCCCTGTCTTGACACCAGAAACACACTGAAGTAATGGATTTGTTTCACACATGAGACCTAGGTTGAATTGCCTGTGACTTGCTGAAAATCGGACCATTTCTCTGTGGAAGCACAATTTCCTTGACAAAGAGAGAAGAYAGAGAAACCCCTCTCAGACTTGGTTTAGGCACACAGCTACAGTGCACCAAAAGGATTAAGCAATGTCTTACAGTCCCCCAGTGGCCCCGCATTTCCATGATTTGTTCACTGCCCTCACCTCTAGTGTCACAGTGTGTCCAGCAAGCACACATGTTCATGCAGTGCTGCCTGTGCTGGGGACAAATTCAGGTGATTCTGTTCACTCAGCATATTCTCTTCCTTCTCCATTATTTACGCACCACTTCTGCCTCTGAAGCAGGTCTTGGTTACTGTCACAGTATGGTGGAAGATGACAGACATGGAGCCTAGGCCCACAGCCCCCAAATCCTCCAGGACTGATAGAATATGCTGTTGCATTCCACAGCATATTTATCTGAGTGTCCAGAAGGTACTACATTTTACTCATTTTAATGTTTCAAGAGATCTTCTGCAACATGCTTACTTACTTCACGGAGATGCTTTCAACAACAAAGTTAAACTTGCAGTTTTAGCCTCAGCCAAAACACCAGATACCRTATGACTGAACATGCAATTCTGGTGTCAGTGCAGTGGTCATACAAGGCAGTCAGAGTAAAAAGGTCATCAGAGGAATTGGGCAGCTAAACCATCCTTTCCTAAGGATGACCTTTATTCTGCTYATCTGTTAGACCTCCAGTCTGCTCTGAATAAAAAAAAAAGTTATGGTCATCTTGTAGTTTCACCACTATTTAAACAGTATCAGCACTGGTAAGTAAGCATCATCCTTCAAATTGTACTGTCATCCTAAAAAGTCGTATATTGCCATTTTGACCCCTGACAGCTTRAAAGACAGCTCCTAAAATACCATCTAAAGAACAGGAACAAGAAATGCAAGCGTCCGTTTTCAGCCAGTGTTGTTATTCTAGTCATTTCCTTTCTCAGTATTACAGAGTGACATGTAGTTATCTCAGACACACGAGTGCCAGTACCTCTTGGTAGGAAAGGAAATGACTATCAATTTAATAGGAAGCAATCAAAGAAYGCTAACTTTCGCACCCACTTCCAGATCTGGCCATGATGACACTCAAGAAAGAAGGAAAAGCTATTATATTTTGCATATAAACCAAATTTTCTGTAAAATCTGCTCTGGAGCTATTCATAACCATGTATGAGCACTAYGAATAGAATGTTAATACTCGTTAAGCCAGACAAACAAGGCAGTGGAAATGCAGACATCCGTTGTGACTGGATGAGAATACACGTATTTGAAAGTGCCTCTGTTTTTCTCTCATCCTCTGAAAACCCAGCCATTCCTTTTACCCTCCATGAGAAGCAGAGCTAGCGCAAGGCACCTTCGGACCCAAAAGCCCAGTCCCCATTCCCTACCATCTCTCCTGCCTCCGGGCTTCACACTTCCCCTCTCGACTCAAACGGGGCAGTTTCGTYTACTCTTACGCTAAACCGAGGTGCCGAGCGCTCCGCCCGCCCCGCGGCCGCTCCGTCTCGCCGGCTGGGCTGGCTGCCGAGCACCGGGCACGAACCGGAGCGCTCCCGACAGCAGGGGAAGGGGCGGCCAGCCCGGGCTCCGGCACTGCCCAGCACGGCCCTCCCTCCGGCAGCAGCTCCGGGCGCGGCGGCGTGCGGGAACGCCAGATGATGCTCAGCGGAGCTCAGGAATACGGCTGTGCTGCCGTCCCGGGAGCCGACACCGGCTGTGCCCGGGGTAAAGAAGACAAACCTTGCTCGGCACCCGAAGAAAGCTCTGCCTCGTCCTTTCCCGTCCCGGCAGGTACTCACCCCCGGGCAGGACAGGGCAGTCCGGCCGGTCCCGCC
>NW_026623265.1:3650832-3670493 GCF_030028575.1 Malurus melanocephalus
CGCTCCCGAGGTGCCGATGCTGCCGCAGTGCCCGCGCCGTCGATGGGAGCGCTCAGCCCCGCGGATCGCCCCGCCCCCGCGCCCGGCTCGCTCTCCTATTGGCTGCCAGGGGGTGATTTGCATACGTTGCTCCGCCCCCAGGGCCTGTGGGGCGGTGAGGGCCGGGCCGGGCCGGGCCGGGCCGGGGGATCCCCACAGACCTTGGGCCGCCCCTCCCGGGCCGCCCCCTCCCGGCCCCGGGGGGAAGTGCCCGGCTCGCATCGCTTCCCGGCGCGGGGAAAGTCCGCCCCGTGGGTGCTGAGAAGCGTGGGCGYGGTGAGCTGGCCCGTTTCGTCGCCGAAGTCCCCGTGGACGTCCCGTGACCTTTGTGGCCCTCSCCTCCCCACCGGGAAGCGGGGCTTTCCCACTCTGTGATTCTGATTCAAATTGCTGCTGCTTTGGGTAGGGAAGAGAAGATGGGTTCTTCGCTTCATGCTTCAGATTATGGATCAAATTTACTCCATTTTGGGGTTGTGACTTCAACGCTGATAACTTTGACCATTCCTGAGGGAAAAACCCCAACACCTTCCCCATAATTCTAACTGAAAAAAACCTAACAACACTTTGGTGTCACAATGTTTGATATCCACTAAAAATACACGTTAATATGCCACACTAGTRGATACAAAGGTTGTTCAACTCTTTCTGATACAGGAAATTTTTGCTTTTCTTGAACATCTTAGACATGTATTCTGGACACGTACCTTTTTTTCCCTTTCACCACAAGAATATAACTTAAATCTGGAAATTTTAAAATAGAGAAGTTACTTTTTTGTTGGCACCAAGAAATAGCTGAAAGAGTAACTGTGCTTTCCGGAGCACTCATCAGCTATGAGGCTCCAAAATTTCTCACATTGCACCAATCCCTCCATTGTCATGAAGAAGACAATTGCAGAGACATTGAAAACTTCCCCCCTCCTTATTTTCTATGCTGTTTTGTGTCAGGAAAAACTGAAGTCATGGGTAAATACTTGAGTTTTTATGGTTGTCAGTTAAAAATATATCTGACAGACACTTTTACCTTGAAAAATCCCAGATTGTACTGGGCATTTTGCTGGGATTTTTCTCTTAGACCGTGATGCTAGAGACAAAACTAGGTGAGTAGGTCTCATCAGTCCCCTAAAACTACCTGAAGGCACGGAGTTTTGAGTGGGTTTTCTCTTCCAGGCTGCTGCTTTGTGAGACCAGCTGCAGCATCCCCACACGGGGGCAGGTGGTTTTGTCTTTGCCACCGGATGGGGGAAAGCAAATGGGCCTTTGTTGTTTAGTGTTATTAATGCAAGCAGAGCTGGAAAAAGAGCTGGGTGTTCATGTTATCTCACGGGTAATCAGGGTACAACAATTACAAATTAACCTGCTGTTGTTGCAGCACAGGCAAAGCTATGGGTGCTTTGATTGATATGTCTGAGGGCAAAATGCTCATCTAGAAACATTTGGTATCTTCCCTATAATTTGGAGTGGAGTGTATAGAAGACCAAATAGATGACTGCCAAGTTCCTGTGCTTTGGGAGAGACTTCAGTTAAACTTTCAGTAGCTGAGTAGCAGGCAAGGTAGYAATATTGTGAAAAGATTAACCTTCTAAGAAAGGAATGGACGGTGAGAGAAATTTATTATTTCTACAAATTTTGCCACCTAGATTTCTCATAAGTTGCCTGCTAATTAAGCTACACAAATAGGTAGCTACAAGAAAAAATCACCATTGACAAACAAGGATCCTGAAGTTCTTGAGGGTATTATATTGCTAGATCCTACAAAAGGTGCCCATTTGCATGGCCTTATGAGGAAGAAAAYCAGATGAATCATATGAAAAGATCGTTGTGTCTTCATATGTACCAAAGACATTCGTTTTGGATTATTATGCTCATTGCAATTACTTCTGAAATAGCATGGACAATGTAGATTGATAATGGAAATGATTAGACAGAGGAAAGTAATTTTCCAAAATAAGAAATAAAAAATTTTCAGTCTTGTAATTTTATTCTCCTTTGAGGTCTGAGCAGCATTACATACCAAGCTACAAAAGTGACATAGTRATTTTTTCCACTTTTTGCTATCTCTTATTATAAGAGAAATCCGTAATGAAAATTTGTAATTTACCARTGAAAGTAAATACTCAATTTATATAGCTAAAGGCAGAACTCGTTAGTATAGGGATCACAGATGCCAATAATTTTTTTAAGGAATTTGGGCAATATGACTGTATAATATGTCTGCAGACAGTAAGCATCTCTTTTAGTTCCTTTTTTTTTTTTTCTCCCCTAAAGAGCTGTTGGGTTCTTTTTTCTTTAAAAACTTCTAATCCTGACCTAGGTCTTCAGTGATTGCTTTGAATAAGCCAGCTTTTGCTTCCAGTTTTCTCAGCTCTAGAAAGAGGACAGGCATAATTACTTTCATTTCTCATAAATGTGTAGTCAAAAGTAATACATGAAAAATTGGAGTTTCATGTATGTTAAAATACCTTGACAATGTGTAGTATTTTAAGGACAATACAGTGCACGGGGGAGACCCATCATCTCTGCTCCAGTGCTTGATGCTTCTGAAGATGTTTCCAACCAGGAAATTGAGTTTYTTCCAAAGTCCAAGAAATTAGAAATTATGTGGACATGTAGATTTCTCTGTGCTATCTCTTACCAACATCTCAGTGCATCTATGAGTTCTGGGGAATCTCAATTTTTGGGAAAAGCGGTTTCACTGGGTGACTTACATACAGGTGACATGCATGCCCCTGTTAATCTAGAGCTGACACATCTCTACGAAGCAGTTTGTACTCTCACGTCTGTACCAGTTTCAAGTATGAAGTTACTTGTAGTGTCAACCTATAATAATTGGCATTTGTGAAACATTTCGCTAAAAACTAGAGCAAATTGCTCTCAGTTCAGTTGTGTATCCTAGAGCCTGTTCTCAGGCACATATAAAATTTACACACACTTTTCTGGATGTGCAGTACACATGAGTGTCTTCTAAGCTAGAATCAGGTTTGATGTAATCTAACTTAYATTGATTCAATAAAAGTAATGATTCATGGTCCTGGACAAATATTTTTTTTTCTTTTTAACCTTCTGGATTGGTACAGTCATTCTGACAGTACATGATTTGTCAATTGCCAAAGTGAGGGAAGGGAGACACCAAAAGACTGATGTTAGAAAATTCTTAAAATTCTTTCACTGTATTCATTTACCAGAGAAACTGAGTCTTTAGCTGTCATGCTTCCAGCTTGAGAAATGTCCAATACTCCTGCTCTGTCTTTTCACATTTCATTGTAACCGCTCACAAAAGCTACTGATGCTACAGAACAGCTTCATCAATAAATGTTGCTGATGTAAAGATATTCTCCTTGATTGCATGAGATACAGACAGCTGAAAAGAATTCAGATGCCAAGTATCTCCACAGGTAGCTAAATGCACCTGACTTCTTTGTTGAAGCCCATTGAGATATTTGGATTTACACAGGGATAACATAGTGCTCCAAGTATTGAGCCCTGCAGATGTTTCTCTTTTCRCTCTCCTCTCCTTCATTAGGAAGGAAGAAGACTGTTACAAAGGGATGGCATGCTGAAAGCTGTGCAGATGTAATTGCTGTGGAGTCAGAGGATGCCCTGTGCCAAGGCCTTCTCTCTTGCTTATTTGGGAAAGGATTTAACATTCTTCTCCAATTATGCCCAAAAGGCATGTAAAGCCAGCCCAGGGCATATTACCCCTGAATTCTTTGTGAACCACAACTTGGCACACATTTGTGGCTCTGAAGATTCATTATCCATACATGAGCTCTTAAAGAGCTGCAAATCTAGTTAGGGCTGTATCAAATGCCAGATTGGATGCACGGGAAATAGCCCTGGGGCTTCTGCTGACTTCAGAGATGAATGACAGGTGCCAGCATGTTTTATTAAGCTAGTAACGAATACATTAACACATTCAAAATGTTTTGACATGATGGATATAAACAAGCACAGTTAACTGGAGCCAGTGGAACAATACTGGAGCCAGTGGAACAATACTGGTTTCTGGGAACTGAAGGCTTGGTTAATTATCAAGTGAGCCACAGGATTTCTCTGCTGCTGTCATCTCTTTTGAATGAAAGAGCATAGCCCATATGTATAACATGATGAAGGTCCTGTCACATCAGCTGGTGTGACAGAAGTATTACCTAACCCTGTTCCGATGCTTCAGTAAAGGTGTGTATTCTAGCTCCTGTTGTGTGACAAGGGTGATGTATTCCTCCTGCATATTGGGATGCCCATAGACTGGGATCAGTTAACTTCTGCAGTACAGGGAGCACTTTGTGACCTGTCAGAGCAGAGACAAGGACGTCTTTATGTCACTCRAGTGGGATCAAAAAGCCAGGGGAGGAAGGCACATAGCAGGCACTCAGATTTGGGTATAGTCCCAGGAACAGSAGATTCTAGGGCAAGTTCATACTGTCAAAATCTACATGCCCTATTTTTCCCTCATCACTACACTCTGGGCAGAAAATGGCCAGACTGTATATTAGGTGTGAAGGAAGGAGTACCTGGGGAGTGATAAAAGAGGGTTTCTTTTCCAGAGGTTAAAAGCCTTAGATGGCTTAGAAAGGTGAGGCAAAGAGTAAATAGACCTTCACAAAGAGAGCGATTGCAAAATGAAAACATTTCCACAGCTTTTTTTGGAACATCCTTTTCAAATTAGTCATTCAGAGAAAAGGTGTTGTTTTCTAAAACTCAAGTTCCAATGAAATAAAACAATTCTCTCCTAGAACTGTGTGAACATAAATTTTATACAGCCTTATTGACGGATCATCTCATTCATGCTGCCAGTGCTTTTCAACAAGCAATATAACATCCAGAAAGTGGTAGGGAGCCTGCCCAAACTGCWCAGGGTGTTCTGTGGGCATGCTGCACATGTGGAAACCTTTCAGGTGGCTTTGTGGCTAGATCTAAATACCTTGTGGTAGACCTTCCCAAGGGCAGCAAAGTAGTGAAGTGCTACAGATCTGAGAAGAAAAAGAAAAGCTTTTTGCTCGGTGAAGGCGAAGGAAGWATGATTTGGGATTATTTAGCTGGGAATACACAGGCAGGGAGCAGTATGTATGTATGTTTCACAGCCCAGTCATGATGGATTGCTGCTTGGAATTCTCTGCGAACAGCAAGGCAGACAGTATCTAGGCAAGTTGTACGTGACACAGTAACAGCATGATAGATTTCCTTGGAATGACACAAAGTCACTGTTGAGGTTTGCATATTTTAGCTAAAAAAATAAAATTAAAAAAAAAAAAAGTACTAAAAATTAATGGTACTTGTCAAAGTAGAAGGGTATTTGTCAAACACCTTGCAAAACTTGTCTGAGATAAGTGAAGGCTTATATTTTATCTTTGAAACCTGTCTGATTGTTATGGCAAGTATCCCAGGATTGTGAGAGGGAGYTGCTAGGGGCCACACTTCAAGCTTTGTAGTTTAGAAATGCAAAGACAGGAAGTCCTGGGGGCACTGAGCAGCTGCACAGTAACGCCACGGGAGCCCACAGGTCTCCTCCCATTTACTCCCCAGATGGGAGTATCTCTGTACATGAAGCATCTGTACATGAGAGTAAGGCACAGGGGCAGCTGAATACCTGTGCTACTTTTATAAAGCTGGCAGCTTTTGATGGATGCAGCTGCTTTGGTGGTTAGGCACAGAAAGATCAAACCTGCCCAAATCTTCTGGAGTCCTGGCTGAGTCTGTCCTGTCTTGGAGCCAATAACGGGTGAGAGGCTCTGCAGCAGTCAAGGGGTACAGCCATCTTTTTCCGTGTTTTTCTGTTAAACATATCCTTTAACCTCTGGATCTCTGAAAACATCAGATTCTGGCCTTTGCATTTGCCAACTTCACATCTGAGTAAACAAAATTATGTGAAAGATGAACCAAAACCAGAGCACACTGCCTCTCTTCCAGTTTGTCAATCTAGAGAATTATTTGGGCATAAAATACATTTTACATATATAATAGTATATATATATGTATACACACAAACACACACACACACATATATACATATTTTTATATATTCATATACACTTTACAAGTTACATCTTGTGTAAGGTTGTGTATAACAATGGCAGAGAAGGAGGCCTGCACAATGCATACAGGCTTAGTTCTTATTTCTTCCTTGTACTCTCAGCTTCAGAAATGCAACCTATCCTTGCTGTGCCCCTTTTTAAGATGGGTAAATATCTGCTAGGAATAATTCAAGTATGGCTGATCTTAAATTGAGGTAGGGAGTGGATTAYGTGAATCCACGTAGTGGATTACTTTCTGAAACTTATGTTAGCCTCATTTTCACATGTCAAAGGTATTTATAAAATATTTATATATTCTACATTCTGTATGTATTGTATATATTTGTAGAAATACAAATATATAAATATTAAAATACACTAAAATGTAAGGCTACAGCTTCAGAGGGGTAAATCAGTTCACCAAAATTCAAGCCAAATGCTGAAAGTGCGTATTTTTTATTAAGATAATAAACAGTTGCAATGATACAGTAAGATTTTTGAGAGAAAATCTATTCATATCCTACTAAAAAAATATAGTAAGGTAAATCTGATAGCTCTTCTTTTAATCCTGAGAAGTTAATTCACACTTTTTTACTGGGAGAAAATTGCTTCCAGAAATATCTGTTATGTACTATGTCTTTGTACCATGCCTACTAACATAAACCTTGCTTCTTAGCCAAGGTCAGCAGGCAGTGCCCCCCAAGAAATAACACACAGACGGGAACAAGCACAAAAAACCAGGAAACAGTGCTCCATACTTCTTGTGCTACATGGCTTGGAACCATTGATTTCACTACACACCTGGTAGCCAACACTGGCAGCGTTATTACCTGTATGGTACTAGAATGTTAAACAYTGTTTCCATCTTACACAATAAATTTTTACAACATGGTAAATGAAAGAAACCCCAACTAACATTTAATTATGCAAGAGAAGATCCTACATAAATAATAATTTAAAGTACTCTTTATATTTAGTTTTAATTACAGCATATACAATTGCTATACCAATTGAGTGTGAATTTCAAGTGAAGTGTAACTTAACAAAATAATTCAATAACGGATAAAACAATATACTGAAGCAAACTTAATATAATATTGTGTTTAAAATAATAATTTTTTWAAATTAATTAATATACAATAGCAAATTTAAAGTTTACCAGTAATCAGTACTACATCTAGAATATGTCTAGAGGAATCTTTATTTCATTCCAAATAGCACTGAATACCTGCATATCAAATTTCAATGCAATGACTACCTGAAGATGACAGGCGATAGACACGTCYATTTATGATGGAAAATATTTCTATTTTATGACATGGCAAGAATTTTTTTCAAGTAGTGTTTGAAATCTTGCCGTATCTGCAGCTTTCGTGACAGTTAAATTAAATACATTTAAGAGAATCCTTCACTTCAGAGACTTTTTCTCTCCCTTCATTCCTCAAAGGGGTCAGATCACCTGTTTGATGCTGTGCAATTCTTTAAACCTGTAGCAAACATGGAGGAGGTGTGGGCAAAAGACACACTAGGATGGCAGATTCACCAAATTTCCATCTCCACCCATCTTGGAATATACAGTTTTCTTAAGGTTATTCTGTCACCCATATGGTGTCATTCCTCTGTCTCTGACTGGATTCTTCACATAGGAGATAGTTCCTTATGGCTGAGAGAGAAGATAGTAACTACTTTTGCAATTTAAAATCATAGACAGCCTGTGGGTTCTCACTGTGGTCAGTCAGAATGGATTAATGTGAGGCTTGGAAACCTGAGTAATGTTCTCTCTGTTGCCTTACACTTTGCCTCCTCTTGGGAGGCTCCCTATTGCTGTAGAACTGCATGGCCCAAAAATTGTTACAGACATAGGGAGAGTTCTTGCTCCCTTTCCTTGATTTTTCTAGGAAAGCCAGCAGTTCTGGGATTCCCAGTGTGAAGAGGATGTCGATGAAGTTGAGTGAGCCCAGTGAAGAGTCACCAAGATGGTCATAGGGTTGGAGTGGGTCACCTGTAGGGAGAGGCTGAAGGAACCAGGTTTCTTTAGCCCAAAGAAAAGATTTAGGGGATTTAATAGCAGCCTTAATGTACTGAAGAGATTACTGATATAACCCAAGTGTATGGCAGGAGAATGAGAAACAATGCTCATAAATTGGGATAAAGTTGCAACGGGAAATTGCCCCAAGTTGTATCTGTTCTTGGAGATTTTCAAGACCCAGCTGGACAAAGCACAGAGATCAGTGTTGACTCTGAGATATTCAAACAGGAGATTGGACAAAATTACTCCCTGAGGTCTCTCCTAATCTGTGATTCTAATGTGGTCCAAAATCCACAGTTGTAGAAGTCAGATTGTGGTGCTGAAAGATGTCCCTAAATAGAAAGCCCTTAAATCCCACTCCTACATCCCACAGCACAAGAACAGCCAGACTCCCCCTGTGGTGCCTGTCAGTGCACGAACAGTGTCTAAAGTAGGCTCATTAACCGCTGCAGCAAAGTCAGCTCTTCACAGGCAACGATCTCGCAACTACACACCTACATTTCTTGGCGACTGATTGACTGAGCTTATTTTCCGAATATTTGTTATTTCTAAGGATACATATCTGCAGTTATACCAATCACAGCTTTCTTTGGAAACAGCTCTGTCTTCGTTCAGGTGTCTGGGCAGAGCAAGCTCCCCACGCTCTGTCTGTCAGTGCAAGACATAAAACACGCTCTCCTGGCACCAGCTGGTGACCCGACAGGAACATTGCCAAACTCTTAYGGGATAAGTGCATGCTGAGGTGAACCTGGGCTCTTTGTGACTTGGTCAAAGAACTGTATCCAGCAAAGAACAAGTGCTTGAAATATATTTCAAGTGATTGATTAGATGCTGACAAGCACTTTCCAAATTCTCTTACACACGCAGTAAYGTGCCCATCAGTCTTCAAACCTGTGCGACGTGGAAATTTTCAGAATCTTATTCCCTGAAGATGAAAGGCGATAGATGTGCCAGTTGTTGAAGGACAACATTAGACTTGAAAGATGATTTTCCAAGTAACATTAGAAATCCTGCCATACACGTGGCTTTGGTGACAATTAAATTGATGGACTAAGCTAGGTTTTTATGTGACAACAATAATAATATTGCATTACATTTATAAGCTATGCTCCACTTCAGGCTCTCTAAACCAATTTGCAAGCAATTACTTTAAAATACTGCTGTGTGTATTGCTACCCATGTATTATAGATGGGAAAGAAATCACAGAAAGTGTCAAAATGCCTAGAGGTATACAGCAAGTCTTGATCTAACTAGAAGTTGCATCCAAATCCCTTGAGTGCTAGTTCTCTCTTTTAATGAAAAGAATGCATGTCTTTTCATGTCTCTGCTTTTTTCTTACAGATATTTTGTTTCTTTAAAGGCTGATGCCTCTGTACAGCCATCTTTCTACTTAAATAATCTCTCCCTAAAGTAATTTCTTAGGTGTGAATGCAATACAGATGACATGGAAAAAGCTGTRCTACTTAATGAGTCTATACCACTTAAAATTAATTGCCATATTCTGCTTTCAGTGAAGTCAATGGAAGTTTGAATGTGGCGTCAAATGAGACAGGCCCAATATTAAAAACTACAGGAAGTATAACATGGAGATTGGGCAGTGGGATATTTTGTTACTGATATAGAGGAGAATCAAACTTTTTATAAGGATACATAGTGATAGGGAAAGGGGCAATGGCTTTAATCTGAAAGAGCCTAGATTTAGATTAGATATTAAAAGGAAATTCTTTACTGTGAGGATGGTGAGGGACTGGAACAGGTTACCCAGAGAAGTTGTGGATGTCCCATCATCCACAACTGGGGATGTTGGGACTGTTCAAGRTGTGGYTGGATGGGACTTTGAGCAGCCAGGTGTATTGAAAGCAGTCCCTGTCCACAGCAAGGGATTGAAATTAGATGATCTTTAAGGTCTCTTCCAACCCAAACCATCCTATGATTCAGTGATAAGGATCACATATCCARGTGAGTGAATAGACCAATTGGTTTTCTAGCCAATGCCCTTAAGACAAGTACCAGAAAGCAAAGTGAAATTAATTATATAAATGCTCTGACAGCTGCCTTTGTCAGTTAAAATATTTATTTTTTATTATATTAAAATCCCAGATTCTAGAGGCAAGCCTGAACTAGTCCCCAGAACACAGATACTTACACAATTGCAAATCACAACCAGACCTGTTACTATCCCATCTTTCTAATGAGCTGATCCAAGAATCCCAACTCTGATACCCCAAACCTCAGGGAAGTAGGGGTTCTTGCCCAGATACAGGCAGAGTGATTCAAACCCAATAGTACCACACATCTGTAAGAAATGTTTTGCCCTAGTTTACCTTTTTTAGAGTATCTTTCTTAGAAAAAAACCTACTACCAAAGGTCTATCCAAGTCCAAAGGCTGTCTCTTTTACAAGCCATTAATACCATTCAGAAGAAAACTAAGAGGTTGAAGGTGACCTTTGTCTTCAGACAGCTCCCTGATAACCAATACCTGTGGGATTTTTGAGATGAAGGTTGCATTCAAGCATTCAAACAGCTTAAAAGGTATTGTCAAGGGCCAATGCACAAGTTGTTGTTTGTATGGAACATAGTGGTAGAAGCAATTTAAAAGCACATTTGGATTCACCCTCTCTCTCTCCAGTTCATCCTGGGCAAATAGATTTTTATTTTGATTTGGGTAAAAAAGTGGAAATTTTAGATTTGCTACAAAAATGATAGGGCTTATTGGAGTTAAAGCAATGACTCTGCATAGAAATCAAAATGAGCCTTCAAAGGAGCTGCTCAGCACAGTGTGAGAAGACGAGAAATGTGTCAGAGTGAGTKTGGGCTCAGTTCAGACTCTGCTTGAGGATGTAGGAGGAAACAGAAACTTAACTGACAATGAAATTTTCCAAAGGGCTCATTTACCTAAATCAAACCATTACAGGCATAAACAAGTCTCACCTAGAGATGATGTGCTGTGCTGAGCTGAGTCAGTGAAAAACCTTCATGGAGAAGTGGAGCAGAGCTGGGTGATGGGCAGAGTGCAGTACCAGCAAGGAATCTGCTGTGACAACAGGCAGTGGGGGGCTTCTGGCAAGGGATTTCATTGCCTGTGTCCACATTCTCATCTATTTGATTAGGACAGTATTTTCCTTTCTTAGCTTGCCCATCAAGAATTAGTGCTCGTAGGAGACTATACAGCTCTCAGATGAAAGGCTACTGCACTTTCTAATTCTAATAAATTTTATAAAGGAAACTATGATATCCATAAAGTAGATGACCRCCTTCAACGTTTTGTTTTCTTTTCTCTCTGGATTTATGGATAGCTTTTTCTTAAAGCACAAGTTACATCCTTCTCTATCTTTTGCTGATAGAGCATCAAACAAACAACTCTCAATGCAAAGATTTTTTCTAATTCTTCCTGAGCATAAAATATTCTAAACTAAATGGCCATTTTCTTTTCTTCCACAAACTCAAAAAATGTACCTACACTTGCAGGAAGATTTTGCCTTATGATTTCTATGCCACCATTCTGGAATTCTACACACACATAAAAGATTCACCTTCTTGCCTAAACCTAATTTAACACTGAAAATAGCTAAGTCTTTTACATAGGGTAATAATACTCTTAAGAAAGGAGAAAAGTACAGATGCTTGTTTTTTGATTTAAGCTCCACAGGAAGATCTGTTAGGATTGTAGGGGTGACTGGTTTTAGTAGTGAAGGTAAACACAGATTTTTTTTCCCACTCTGTGTGAAGGAAGAAGCACTTGGCCACTTCCCAGGGATTATGGGAGAAGAACTGAACAGCAGAATATATGGGAAGAAGACATTCCATGGGTACCACTGAAATGATCCAAACTGTAATTAACTATCCCTGCAGTCTCAAAATACAGATGCATGTGCATTTGGGAATGAGAGGAGTATCAATTTACAAACTGAGTCACTCGGCAAGCTCGTTTTAACCTTTCAATTATACAAGCCAATTTGTGACTCAGCAGCTATACAAGTCTGTTCCCTTACGACAAGACAAATCAGTTCTGCAGCTGAGTCACTCAGAGCAGCTCTTYTCACACTGAAAAACTCAGCAGCCAGCCACAGTATGGAAAAGATTGTGGAGCTTTTATTACATACATGAYACAGAATAAATATATTTTATAGGAGAATAATCATCAGCTCATCTTCACAGAAGGAACTCATTGAATGGGGAACAAAAAACCTGTTATGGGACACTGACCATTGTTCATGGTCCTTTAACTAAAAGAAATTAGATTTTTTTCTGATAGTGTTTTCTGTTGCTTCTGTTGTGTGTTCATCCCTTACTAATAAAAATCAGCTGACAACTACTTGTAATTGCAAATGTAGTTGAGAATTCATCTATTTAATTTTCTTTGACTTTTCATTCAAGGTTTGCAAATAATTTCCTACATGTTTGAGTGTGACAAGGTTGGAGGTGTCATGACAGCTACAGGCTGTCACAGATTCATGCACACATTGGCTTGGGAATCTCTGCCCCAGCCTGTTCCTCAAATGCTGACTTTTTGCTGGCACCAACCATAAGCTTTCCTTACTCTTCAGGCTTGATCCTTTTGAGGTGCCAAGTATGAACGACTGCTGCCAATAGTCTTAGCACTTGAAATACCTAACCTGAGTCTAACTTAAGTCGTTCTTAAACCCACAGGCAGAACCTCTAGACTGCATTTGGAGCTTAAAGTGAAGAACCCACTGGATAGACTGCACTCCTCTTTCTCTGCCTGGTAAAAATATATCCCATTAATCCCATTCAAAACCAGGTGTGTTTATGCCCAGAGGTGATATCACAAATAGCCATGGTAGTTGATATAACAACAGCACCATGAGGCTGTGAACAAAGCCCCACTGGGTGCGTACAAACACTGTAGGAGRCTGCCTTAGGCAAGAGGAGCTTGTTAGGTTAAGGCTGAAAAAGACAGAGAAAAGGGGATGGACAGTTGCAGTTTTCAAATGTTTTCATTTCATACTGAAGGYTTTTCCAAAAAAAGAGCTACATACACAGCTTTATGTGAATATCAAATCATCTGTGCCTCACAACAGCTATTCTGAGAGATGCATCAGCCATCATCGACACCATCTACGCACATCCTGTTGGGGCTCTAGATTGTAACCCCAGTGCCAGCAGTTTTCATAATGACTGGTGCTTTTCTGAAAATCTCTTTCCCTGCAATTGAGTATGTGAACATTTCATCTCTAATCTTCTAAAATTAAGTACCTTCAAACATCATAAAAATAAATACTTTCAAACATTTATGGAGAAAAGCAAATACAAACTAAGTAAAATACAGAAGCTCAGAATGCAAAAAGAAAAGAGAGCAAACAATATATGCTACTTGAAGACAATGGCAAAAAAAATCACATCTTTAAAAGCATACTTAAAAATGTGCCAGGTTCACRTGACTTTTTCTGTCAAGTAATTTTTGGTATTTGTTGGTTTCAAGGTTTATTGGTCTGCACAGTGCTGAGGAGATGGGAAGAAATATTACAGTCTAAAGAGATAACATGTTTTTGCTGTACTCCTTGAATAAGTATGCTTTCCAGAATCAGCAACTCTCTTTCAAGCTCTCAAATCACATTCCAAAAGGTRTAGATGGGATGGTCATCATCACACATTACTAACATTGCCCAATCCTGACTATAAAATGTTTGCTTCCAGTGGTTTATTCCTTGCCAAGTCTCTACACTCTGGATTAATTTTTTTATTTTGAGGATCTAGTCAATTAAGCAATTTGCAGCTTGTGACAAATAAGACATTCCCAACAATGAAACCAGTAATTGAAAAGACATTTATTATGAGTTACTAAGAGTTGTGATTTGAACATATTAACTTCTCTACAGTGCTTGGTGTTGTGAAAAATTATGTTCTATTTGGCTTAAAAGTTATAAACAGCAATACTTYGATAAAGCTGAGGGTTGCATCATCTTATTAATGAGAGCTTTACTTTCACAGTAAATGCAACAGGCTTATGTACATTTCTCATTTCAAATGAGGAAGTTCCCAGCCCAGGCTGAGAAACAACTGGTTTATTTAGCAGCCTTATACCAGCCTCCAGTACCTRAACGGGACCTACAAGAMAGCAGGAGAGAGACTTTTTAGCAGGGTGTGTAGTGATAGGACAAGAGGAGAGGCCTTAAACTGAAGGAGGGTAGACTTAGATTTGATCCTGTAATGCTATGGTGAASTTGTAGTTACTGGTGTGCCTTTTCCTAGAGATGTGTGGAAGGGACAATTGTATTATTCTACCTGTAATGAGACCAATATCCTAAATATCCATTGCTGTCCCCTCTCTTTTGCTGTTTGCCCCACGAGCAAGCCACAGTTGGAAACTTCATGACATGAATTAGTACAACACACACCAACTATGCGAGCTGATGACTCACTGATATCAATGGCTCCATGCTTCTCCTGCTCTTATTTTTCACTTTTATGAACTGACTTGCTGTGCACTAACAGATGAGCTGCGCTTGTGCACAATACAGATGATGGATTTTTTTGTCTAGATAAGGGTGATGACACCAATGTCCTCTGTGCTTACTGCAGAGAAGGAAGTGAAATGATGAATACTTGTGCACATGTGTGTAAGGGGAAGCTGGTGAGCAAAAAAGCTGGTTATAGGTAGGCTTCTCTGTACAGAACACTTCTAAGTATTGTTCTGAAGAAATCAGTATTTTTGAAATACAGTAATTACATGGCACATAAAAAAAAGAAACATCTGCATTAAGCAGCTTCAGGAGTAAGACTTAAAAAGTAAGTCGCTTCCTCTGTCCTTACTCTTCCTTGCACATAGAAAGAATACAGTGATATGATACACAGAGTATTTCAATGGCCAAATCAATTTCTTCTAATTTAAGTCTGTGTACCTTTCTGGTATCTTCTCTCAGGCCTATTTAAATATGTACCTTTCATCACTGTTACTTTTATATACCCTATTGAAAACAATCAATAGCTGTATTAGCTGTGGCAGTTTACTTGGAGTAAATGAAGACATCTAAAGAAAATGGGCAGAATACAGCTGCTTCTTGGATAGTCCTGAAGTCTTCCCCAGTTTTGTTGCATTTGCTATCAGTACTTCATTTTACTTCCAAATGCATGACAGGAACAAACCTTTCCCATTACAAAAATCTATATGGACGCAARTCATTTCAATTCACCTGGCATCCTATTATTGGCTCTATTTTTAGCCTGAAGAGGTAACTAATCACATTAGTGGACAGGCTTTTATTTTCAAAGTGATGGCTTTGGAATAAAGCTTTCTCTCTRAACAGCAAGCAACTCTCCCAGGCTTCTGCTGTGCTCTTGACAGACATGCTCCATCTCCCTCCACACCACATTGTTTCAGAGTCTCATCTGTAAGCGCTGTGCTAGTGACCCCTACTGCCTCTCCACCTTTAGSGTGCTCCTATATCTTGCTGGGAAATTTTCAGTGGCACCTAAATTATGCTAAATCGATTGTTCTGTGCACCTAAGGCACACAGCTGTTATTCAGACCTATACAGAAGGCRTAGAGCATCACAGTGATATTCACAAGCAACTGATGGAGAGTGAAGCTATGAGACCCTGGCTTTTTGATCTCTAAGCTGCTCCTAGGCAAGGCACTGTTAGTGCAGGTCACAGATGTACTCAGTTTGACAATTCTTCAGCAGTGAATTTCTCCAGCTGCAGTCTGATTCAAGATAATATGATTTATTATGTTGCTACAGAGCAGCATGAAGTATATGCCTTCAATGGTACAATATACAATATTTTTTCTTCCCCTATTTTTTTATTCCACATTCTTCCAATCTTATAGCTTTGGCAGAGAATCAGCCATACAACCCCRAAAGAAGCTTTCAGATGTTTGAGTATTTAAACACTATAAAATCAAAGCAATAAAAAAACGTAGTTTCTAATAGTGGAAGAAAGTTTAAAACTTACCCATGCTTGCCAGGAMAATGTTTCCTCTGTCCCAGAATCAGGCCAAAGGCTGCAGGTGGCTGCAGCATGAAGGCATATTCTTACCCTGTAGCAAAATCATGATTCTGAMTGTAAGGAAAAGAAATCAGGAGAGTTTACACAAAACAAGGTGTAAAAAGAGACTTGCTTATGAAAAGTTTTTTTCACAGGATCTTTGAGAAAAGCAGCGAAAAGTCTTCCACCTCTCACAGAGCCAAAATGAGGACTTTCTGAGGCTGATAATGTTCATAGGCTATAACAATATTTGAGAAACTGCATCACAGTACATGTGATGGCAGGGAAAATCTAAAAAAAACCAAAAAAATCCAACCATGCAATTAGAGAAAAGTAACTTTTCCAGCTTAAAATTGCTAAATGATAATGTTTTCTCAGCAAATAATGATTTAAGAACCCTGTTACGGCAAAAGAAACGTATTTTAATGAAATAAATACCTAAAAAAAAATTCACATGCCTCATAGACATTGGGTTTTTATCATTATATACTTTCCATAACCATTCTTTCCAGGCTAAAACAATCTCAAACATTTTTTTCATTTCTATATGCGTAGGATAAATCAATATAGTAAATAGAGGAATTTCTGGGGGGAAAAAAGGCATGCCTCCCCTTTTATCACCTTTCTGGGTATGTGTTGGATTTATCTGTTATGATTGTCACATCCCCTTGTTTGCAGGTTATTTATGTCTTCRCACTTCTACCCAAAGAGTCAGCAGGGAATTCAAAAATGTGGTTATATCTTGCAGTGGGCAGCCACTGGCACTGTCTTTCTTGGTCCAGCAGCCCTTTCTACCCTTTTTCTCTACATTTCAGAGAAGCAACCAGCTACTCAGGTTTTTCARAAGAAGAATTTTTGCAGGTCCAACCCTGACATCCAGTGGCCTCCACAGTTCCTTACATCCTCCTGGTGTCTCCACCATTTGAAACGTGTCTTGATGGGATACGGTGTTACTCTCCAAATTAGGAATTTCAGCACTTAAATCAACATATTTATGTGATTCCCATAAGTAAACATCCATATATATTCTGATAACTATATTTAATGGTATTCAGTACAAAAACCTTGACATAACCCAAAATGCAACTTATTCAGGAATCCTAGTCACTCAAGCACATTATCACTGAGCAATAATTCTCTCTCCATATATCTTCATCTTCTTTCCCCCACTCATTTAGTATTCCTAAACTTGAAATTAAAGTGCCCAAGTGCTGGCATTCATTTTGTATAGACCTAACAAGAAAAAGAAGCCCCAACAACAGATTTTATTTTTGTATCGAAGAAGAAATGAAGAGAATTAAATATAATTGAATTCTTCAAATATAATTTGAATTCTTCAAAGCTAGCAGATGTCCTTCACTTTTTTGAGTGAAATTGAAGTTAAGTAATTATATGTAAATAATTGTTGCTTGCCTGTTGGCTGGTAATTTCACTACCTATTTTTCCTTCCTTGTTTTGGTAAGCTTGTCTGGCAGTCTTAGATGGTTTTTGATCAAAGCCAATACAGAGTGAAATTTTGGTGTGTATTTTCCCAGAACTCTGRATGCCTGAATGCAGCATTTTAATCTGGCCCACCAACAAACTTCTCTCTCAGGTTTGGTTTGGGTGTTGTTTTGTTGGGATTTTTTTTTTTGTTGTTTTTGTTTTATTGTTTTTTTTTTGTTTTGGTTGGTTGGTTGGAGTTGTTGGTTTTGGTTTGGTTTAGTTTTGTTTTTTAACTAGAACTCTTATACCTGTTTAATTAAATGCAGTTATTACTCCCAGAAACTCCTGAAACATCTGCAARAGATGGATAAGCTTCTGGGAATCTTTTCTGTTCCAAAGACTGATTACTTTAATCAATACATCTCCTGGCTTAGAGTTTTTAACAGGATAACTTCAAAACAGCTATGAGGGCAGCCCTATGTGTCACTGTGTTGGCGTGGAAAATCTGTTAAAAGCTAGCATTCTTCTTGCCATCCCCTCTTTAGAAAGATGCCATTTAAAACAGAAACCAAAGCTTTCCCATATTCAGAATATGTCTATTTTTTTGTCTTTCTGTACACCAGAATACATAGAAACTCCTAAAGTGTCATATTTGTTTATTTTTCCTCCCTTGGTCTCTCTGACAGCAACCACAGAATGCAACTGCAGTATCCAACTGTGTAATCTGCTTCCAGCTCAGTAAGCCTTGGTAGCAATGACTCAACAGTTCCTCATAAAAAACAACAAAAATAAAAAATTATAGTCCTCATTTAGCTCTTTGCACTAAAGGGTAAGGACACTTCAGAACATTGTTTTTACATTGCTTTATATGGCTTTGTTTTTTAAGACACTCACTTTTCAACAAGGGGCGCAGGATCATCTGGGTTTTCACACAACATTTCTGTGGATTTCTTTTTGGCTACAAGGCATTTACAAGGACAGGAAGAAATAGCTTATTGTCCTGTTGAAAAATTTCTGGCAATGTGTCTTTCCTATTTTAAAACAAATAATTAAAARCACTATCATGAAAGCATGAATCACTTCATGCATTTTAAACTTAACATTATGTAAGCTCTTGAATAGAGCTGGAATAGATTTCTATTTCAGTGGATTGTAAAATTTATTTCAAGCTTGACTTTGACCAAAGAAGATGGGCAACACAAGTTATATTTTCTGTGGGTTTTACATCCGCTTGTGAGTTTAACATTCCGATAAAGTAACACCTACACTGTCAAAAAATACTTTTCAACATTAACATTCAATTTTGACTTAAATTTCCTGATCCTGCTCATACTGCCTGGGGAAGAGTAACTCCAAGCTCTTCACCTTGCAAAGAAACAGGGATGTGACCTACAGGACTTTGTTTAGCCGAGTGTAGTAGAAATAACCTCACCAAGTTTCCTGCTTGGAGAGAATCCGCGAAGGCTGCGCCCCTCTTCAGCCCTTGGACATGGACTTGTATGAGAGCCACCACAGAAAGTCCTGTCCTGCCCTGTCACCAAGCAAAGGGCTAACAAAAAGGGCTGTTGGGTTGCTCTTGGCACCTCCTGTGTATTTTCCCGGTATTTTTCTTTCTCCAGAGCCGGGTTTCTCATGTCCCTTAATTGGGAAGCAACATTGTGGTGCGGTTCATGCAGTGTCAGCAGCAGGGATTAAGATGTGCCCTGAAAGCCGGAGCCTCAGGGCTTTGCTTCCCTGTTTCCTGACACCTCCTGGCAGGAGGGACTGTCTCACGTTGTTCCCCACGATCCATGAGGGCATTTCGCAGCCAGATTTGATGTGCATGCCCCTTAGATTCCAGGTGAATTCAGCACTATCGAAGCGGTATCTGTGCTTTATAAATTAACGGGAGGCTCCAGACGAGACTCAGTGTGAGGCAGCCCCACACCCGTGCTCAGAACACGAGATCGGGAGCAATCCTCAACCCCACGTACGCGCTTTAAAATAACCCTGTGTTACAGGTGCCGGCCCGGCCCATTTGTCTTACTATGGATTAGCCAACCGAACCGGTAGTAAACAATTTTATTAAGATATCAACGTTTAAACATGTTGGCGGGCCGGGCCACAGGAGAGACTACAGCTCCCAGCAGGCCCTTCCCGGCGCGCTCCCGTCGGGCACCGCGGCAGGAAAAGCGGCGGGAAGCGCTGCCGCACGCGCCGGAAAAGGTTC
>NW_026623265.1:3670788-3689054 GCF_030028575.1 Malurus melanocephalus
CGCCCGCCGCGCCATGACAGACCGCTACACCATCCACAGCCAGCTCGAGCACCTGCAGTCCAAGTACATCGGCACGGGGCACGCCGACACCACCAAGTGGGAATGGCTGGTGAACCAGCACCGCGACTCGTACTGCTCCTACATGGGCCACTTTGACCTGCTCAACTACTTCGCCATCGCCGAGAACGAGAGCAAGGCTCGCGTCCGCTTCAACCTGATGGAGAAGATGCTGCAGCCCTGCGGGCCGCCCGCCGACAAGCCCGACGAGTCCTGACCCTCCGGGCTGCTGGTCCCGGTCCCCTCTCCTGTGTGGTTCCCGCGAAGGACTGGGAGAAGTCTCGCAACATGCCTGCTTCTGGACTCTCGACTGTGCAGTCGTTCGCATTTTTTCAAGTGGAAAATAATAAAAGTTACTGGACATTCCTAGTGTTTGATTTGGTAATATCCTACCTAAGAGCTTTTTGTTCCCAGAGGAGTTCTGGTAGTCGGTATTGAATGATTCGATGTCACCATCCGAGATGCAAGTCTCGAATACTCCCAGACTGCATCTTTCCGGCCGGCCGGATTTATACTTGCTTACAAAACTCGGTTTTGAGGGCAGAGAGAGGAAATTTGTTGGTACTCAAAGGGTTTGATTTCTCAAGCATTGTGTGGRGTGGTTTGTGATATAGTTTCTCTGGTACTTTAAAGCTCCAAATGGGATTTCTTCAAACATCATTTTCTTGCCTCATCTTCCTCTTTCCTGTACTTTAAAGTTTTCCCGATACAACTTAGCTACTTCTTTTTTCCCCCTTACGTTTTCTAGTAACCTAGCATTTACATTTTTTTTCTATATTATATCAAACAAAGATATTAATATTGGGCTGGGCTCTGTTAATATGGAATAAGAATATAAGGGTTTCATTAGTACTTAGAAGTATAATGCTTCGAAGTGCAATTTTAGATTGCATACTGAAGAGATATTGATTCTGATTTGTCATTTAAAATAGGCTTTCTTTTCACTTACAGTAAAAATAAATTTTGAGTTCTAATGGATGGAAAGACCTCAGTCCAAAACTGTGAGATAATGTTGCCTGGAGAAATAAAATGCTGTAGTTTCTGACGTGTGTTTGTATTAACATTGAAGGGGAAAGTCCAATGTTTTGTGGTCTTGTTAGAACACAATGCAAGCTTATCAGTGATTATTTTCTGAAATTGATGATCTCCAGTAAGTGCTTCCATCTTCTGAAAAATTCAGAGATGGCATTTTTCAGACTTAGTTGCACATAGTAAGATGAGGGCATGGGCAAAGTGATCCAAAATAAATTTTACTTGCAAGTTTTCTGGAGAACTACTTCAATTTCCAGTAAATAAGTGGGATATGTAGAAAACTGGTTTTCAGTTTACCTGCAAGCTAATTTGCCTGCAGGTAATTTGAAGAGCATCTGTGAAAAAGTCGTTAAGTTTTTTCGGTGGGGTAGTTCAAAGTGTCTATTGCATTTTTTTCCCAATGTGTGTATAGAACAGTATGAGAGTCCTAGCATAATACCATCACTATTGTTTGGAATACCTTTGGTTTTTTTTCTGTTTTCTCAGAATGATGATACATTATTTAACATTTGCACAGTGCAGTAATTACAATATTGAGCTGCTTTCTGTAAACTGTAAAAGTTGTACCAATTCTTTCATTTTAGTCATGTTCAGCATAAAACTCAGTTATTTCTTAAGATCATTTGCATATATTAAGCTTTTGTAGATGATAATATTTGTAGTCTCTTTTAGCATCGGATTTTACTTCAGCACATCAGATAATTCCTTTTTAAACCTGAACTTTTAGAAGCAACACTGGTTTCTGAATCCTTATCGGAGGTCTGTTGGTTCTGTGATGTTGCTCCACTGACTCCATAGATTTTCTGGAGTAAAATTAAAAAAAACCCTACAAACATCATCCTTCCGCTTTCCCCAACAAGACCTGTTTGGTTTCATGGTTCACAAAGGGGTTGTTTCTAGGTTGTTAAAATTTAATCATGCAGTATTTTATTTTAGTGCTGTTSTTACAATACATCCATAAATGCCTGCTCTATGCTCTTTCTACTGCCCTGGTGGTAGCTTAATCACTCCAAAGAACTTAATTACTTTTAAATAGATTAAACAGTGGCACATTGCTGCAAGTTAGAAGACAATCTTGTTTGAAAATCTCATTAATGTTCCTTTGTTCCTTTTCTATTAGCCAATTTCCTTCTATATTCATCTCTTTGTTAGTTTTAATCATATTTAATTTGGAAAAACAACCCCTATAAATTTAATACTGTACACTATATTCTTTGTTGCCTTTTGAAACTGAGCCATCATACCATGCTATCACAAAGAAATGTTTAAGGATGATGACATACCTGAATGCTTCTGACTGCTCTAAAACAGAACTAGAATAACACTTTTTCTTGGGTTCAGAACTTCAACATTTTTCTAACTCATTTTCATGCCAACTTAGTAATTACTTTTTATTGCAAAAATCACAAAATATGTTGGACTCCCCCTTGCAACACCAGAATAGTCTCTGCCACAAATAGTTCACAACTGGAATTTATTTTGAAACCATAATCAAACAGCTGGATTAGCCCACCTCAGATACGCCTACTCAGCCTCCTTGTTTTTATGAAAAACAATTTTAGTCCAAATAAATGATACTCTAATTAGGGATGAATGACAGTTCAAACTAATTGTAAGCCACCAAAACCAATCCATTTTGAGGTCATATATGTGAAATTATAATTTTTAAGCAGGTAAATTACAAGAGTGTTTACTTAGTTTCAAGAGAGGCGTGGTTGCCCTGTGTTTTTTTCTGCTGGACAGCTGACTTAGAAACTCTTAGAGTCTGATGCCTTGCAGGTAATGCTGATTTTGGTGCTCGTGGAGCTGCAACGTAAATCACTTGCTGAAACGAAGTTTGAATTAAATTTGCAAAGTTAAGCTTTGTAAACCTCCTGCAAAGCCCTGAGGTTACATTTAATGTTTCACTTCTCCCATCAGGTTTATAGCTTGACCACACATGGCGCTAGCATAATTGAGCAATGGAATAAACAACTAGATGTGAAAATGGCTTAAGTTGCCTTTGCTTAGCAACCTACATGTTTTATATTCTGAGCCAGAAGTTGCAATCTGTGCAGAAACTATGGGGTAATAACCTGCASACTGCTGTGTGATTTGGTATGTGCACAGCTGAGCACACGTGTGTAAWGCCCAGAGAATCAGAATTAAACATCATGGTGCACAACAGAGCAGACATCAGATGGTGCAGGCAAACAAGTTTTATGTTTCCTCATRTTTAAGTATGATGTAAGTAATGCTCTTTTCCTATAGCATTAAAAGAAATTGAATTTGCTTTCTAGTTTTTTAAAAGGTAAATTAATCCTAATAGTTACTATCCTAGCAATTTTCCCATCGTGTATCATCCGCTACACTTGAGCCTCAGATTTTTAGTATTCCTTTAGCAGTCYGTTCAAACCCAAACGATTTTCTTATATTGTGATTCTAATGTGAGTGGGAAAAATCTTATTTATCAGAGTGTCATAATTGGTACCTTTCAAACTGAGCAAAATAAAGAGTACTTTGTTTTGCTCTAGAAAGGATCAAAACTTGCTAAGATTGTGGAAGTGCTCTCGATATCTCTCCTTTTTCCAGTGCAGGGCATGTGGCAGTTACTTTTTAACTGTAAAACCCACAGGCTTTCATGTCATTGTGCTGAAGKATACAGCTTTTTAAAAAAATGTCCTGCTACATCACTGTCAAGGCAATTTTGCATCTAAAACATTCAGGCCTTTAGCTGTTACTTCTCTGATGTCCATTTCACAGATTAATCATTGTCGAGACTAATAACGTTAAAAAAGACTGAAGGTGTAAGAATATGTGGCGCTTGCCCCTCCTTACCTCTTTYGTGAAAATAGCCATCACATGATAAGACACTGAAAGCTCTTGTTCACTCTGTCAACTAGCAAACCMAATGAGAACTAGAAGGAAACATGTTTCTTTACAATTCCTTTCATCTTTCTGGTATGTCTGTGATGCAACAGTCARGTGAAAACCAAAATAAGTTTTTTTCTGATATCTTAGCATGATAYCATGATTTCTTGATGCTTTGGTGATTGCAGATGAGGCTGAGCTGAGGCTGGTGCAAGAATTTTCTGAACTTTGMAGCATTCGTATTTTATATTCTATTGGGCATAAATAAATAAATATTGAAAAAAGCCAAATATATGATGCTGATGAATGGAGACTATTAAATGCTTGTGTTTTCTGTTTACTGATGCCAGGGTAGAAATGCTGATTAGCGTAAGTCAATTCCCACATGGACATCTTGAGTGCCATGCATGCAGATTCAGTACTTCGTATTTTAAAAGCCTAAGGGTGTCTTTGTCCTTATCAGAGCAGTGTTTGTGATGGTTTAAGGATAGTGATTGGGGCAGCTAAGCTCAGTGCTTCACCTGCAACTTCACCACATTGCCTTTGGGGCACCTTTCCGCTCATAGGAATGGGGTCTGCAATGTGTCACTGGGTCAGACTTGGTTGAGCAGGGCCTCCATGAGATATCCTGAGTTGTGGCAGACCCATCCATAGGCTGGGAAAGTGGCCTGAGCCCACATGAGAATTTTGGGACTTTGCTAAGGAGCTGTAATAATAAACACTTGCTTTCGTGCAAGTGTTTAAAGAGCTATAGTCTGCTTTTCATTGCTTGTTATGCTTCCCTGCTCAGACACTGATTCTGAGTCAGCTATTTGCACACAAATCTGTGAGCACCGCAGCTGTCCTGGGGTGACCCTGGGAARCTGCAGTGAGCAAGGGCTTTAGCAAACAGCTCCCCCAGTGCTCCAATACTTGTACCCTGCCAGGTGGTCTGCAAGCAAGAGAGAAGCCCTGATGGGCCTGCAGTCTAGTCAGAAGAAATGTGTATGTGAAGCCCAGTGGAAAAGAGGATCCCTAGGAAAGCTGATGGAATAATGTCCATGGATATTTCTTTCCAGTTGCATGAACTTCATACCAAAGTTTTGTAGCTGTGAGCTCCAGAACTTGGGCCTTATCCTCCCAAGGATATGACTCTGAGCTGCTACTTGGCTCTCAGATATGAAGCGTCGTGCAGATGAGACAGTGAAAAGCCAAACTCAAAACACTGAAAATGAAGCAAAGCTCCCAACACGTGCTCGGATGAGACTGCCAGCACCGGCAGAAAGGTGGGCTGAAGCCAGCAATGTACAAAGACTGTATTATCTGTTGGACATGATGTATGTTGTGTAGGAAATGAGGCAGCAGGGTTGAGGTGCTCAATAATTCTTAGAGGAAGAGATTTCATCCTTCATGCTGYCCTTGTGGCAGTTAGCTGTCAGCCTTTTTCTGAAAGTTTATCTACCTCCCCTTCCTGCCCCTTCTCCAAGCCCACTACCAGAGAAACTAAGGTCATGAACCAGGAACAGAGCATTTTTYCTGGCAAAGCCGAGCAGGGAGCTTCAGGCCTTGTCTATGTAAAGAAAAGGAGGGAGGATGTGAATGYAAAGTAAAATGCCTGTTCCTGACTGTTGCTCTGTGGAAATGCACTTTTCCTGCAATAAAGATAAATTAAAGTGAAAATAAGGGCTCAAGAACAAGTTACTTGTGGTAAACTGTGAGGACACACCAGCTGCTCTGTAGCTAGYGCCCATTACGCATCCTTTCTTTAGTGCCCAATATGGATTCTTCTGCCTCTTTCTTGGAGGAACATTCCTCACTGAGGCCCTGCAAAGATAAAAACAGGACAGAAGACAACCCCTCAGGCAGCTGCCCCAAAGTAGGTAACCACAGTGTGTTGCAAGTTCAAAGCCTGGTTTCCATGTCTGTAACTCCCATGCCTTTGGTGTGAACCATTAAGGGAGACAATCGCTGTGAGTCTGGGTAAATCTCTCCTGCAGAAGGGTAGGAGTGCCTCGACAGACTGGAGAGCAAAGGGTTGCAGAGAATTTACCAGAACTCTGTGGGTCTCAAAGCATAGGGGAACGCAGCCAGGACAGGAGGGTGTATTCCAACAGCACTGGAACCATCTGTGGGCCTCCCTGCATCTGTGTGAACAGAAACACTGAATAAAACTGAAAAGGTTAAATGAAAAGATCTGCTGCCAAGGGAAACCTCTTACATCTTGTGAACAGCTTTATTCTTTTYAATGTGTTAACTCCAACTCAAAATTGCATAATGGTAAGAGACTTCGTTTTGCCCGTTATAGGAAATACGTACATTTCAGATAGAAAAGCTGTTTCAGATGCTGGAGGAGGATAAAATATGAGTCTGCTCAGCAAGATGGAGAGAGTTTTACTTTGAAATTTGAAAATGGCACAATCTCAAGTTTAGTTCTGCAAATACCCTAACACTTAGGCATTTCTGAGGCAGGACAAAGYATGTCCATGAAAGAAAGCATTCAGAGCTTCTGGGCTTCCCTCTTAGGATACCAAAGAGGACATCCAGCTTTTACTTCAGCTGTCAAGATGGTTTTGCAGCCAAACATTGCTCAGCAAGGAGTAAACTCCAGACTGGCTGTTGTGTATATAAATCATCTCAGTGGATGTCTGGAACTGATCCTTATTACTCACTTGCTTTACTTATACCTTTAAAATATAGGAGCTTAGACACAGCACAAGCTCCCATCTTGGGCACACATTCATCTCCGCCTTTGCTTTGGAAAAACATTCTGTTCCCAGTTTGGCCAGAAAATTYGTGCATCCATTCTCTATGCTGTCCCCCAGAATAGAGGCATGACAAAGAGTTAGAACTGAGGACATTGTTAATTTATATAATCCTTTCATTAACACAGTCCTCAGGGAGGAATTATTAGGAATAATTAGTTTTATTATTTTACTACAGTCCATCACCTAAGCTTTTGCTTTTTTAATTCTGAGTGACAGCAGACCAGTAGGTTTGGTTKTGGCTTTAGTCCTGAGCACTGCCTGGCAATACAAGGGAAGCAGGACCCAGGAAAGGCCAGGAGGGAGGTTCAGGACTGCTCACCCTGCCGAGGTGAGTAACGAGGCCTTGGGACCTCCATCCCTGCACACCTGTCCTGTCCCTGCCCATCCCATTCCAAAATCCCTGTGTCTGGGCCGGGCTAGGCAAAACCTCCAGGAGCTTGAGTTGGGGCAGAACATTTGATTTACTTTGCTTTGCTTTGCTTTGCATTGCATTCACACATAGGTGCCTTTTACATCCGCTTTGGCTCGGTCTGGGGCAAAGTTTGGCTAGGGAGTCCACTTTGAACCTTGTGACTCAACAGGAGGATTGCCCTTATTACTTTTAATCCAGTCCTGATCCTTCCCCCTGTCTCTGCATAGATGCTTTTGAGGTTGAGTTCAGCTTTGTACTGGTTGATTTCAGTTTTCTGAAAAAGCACACAGTTTTCTCTGTGTGCTTTTGCCACCTAATAACCAGAATGAACCTTGCCAATGAACTCTGCTGTGCTTTCACTTTTACCTGCTTTAGCTGATGAGAGCTTTTGGGGATTTTAATATGATGTATTTGCTACCTTTTTAGTACCAGCCATGCTTGATACCTGTCACTAAGAGAGAGTCTGCAAAAAAATACCARCCTTGGATTGTGTGATATTTTAGGTGTGATATGGAAATCACTCAGATAAAGGGACAGCAGAAAAACACTATTCTGGAGAATATTCCATATAGAAAGCTACTGTGAGCCCAGATTTGACATGCTGATTTAAAGAAGACTGTTTCATCCCATGTGTCTTCTTACAAGGTCCTATGTCTTACATTTCTTCGGATGTACTTTTGTACTTTCTGATGTGCTTTTTGCATAACATGCACATCAAAATATCTGCTGATATTAAGCAGTTCCTGACATGGATAATCACACTTCTATTATGGCTAAAGATGTGGCAACATATATTCCAGTCTCYGTGTCACAAATCTGTTTTGTTCTGTTTCCTGACAGTGAAATTTTTTTACAGTATTTGGACTTTACTCTTTATTTCAAAGGCAATGAAAGTCAGGAGCAGCACCTAAAGAATCCAGCCTGGCAATCTGTACAGCCCCCAGAATAATAGGGTAGGTTTTTTTTTTTTTTTTGTGCTTTGGTGGCTTTGGAACAGACCAAAGAAAATAAATCCTTCTCCAAACAGCACATCCCACCCAAAGGCAGAGACAACTGTGCAATTCCTATTCTGCTAGAAGGAGAAAAGCAAGACAGTAGAAAAAGACAACAGTAATTATGCATGCACTGAGTATTTCGGTGGATTAGATAGTAGGTGCTTGCTGTGTTCACCTGCTTTTTCAGTTGCTGGGGCTTGTATGGAGAAGGCTTCCCCATTATCTTACATGGGGTATGTGTGAGAAATGAAAAGGGGCATGAACAAAGGTGACATATTGTAGTGTACAGGGAGCAAGTTTGTAACATGAGATGCATTCTGAAAATCTCGCAAGAATTCCAGAATGATGAACAATGAGTCAAGGTGTTTGTCATAGTCTTTCAGCAAAAGGTAAAGTCTGTTACATGCAGGGACAACCTCTAGGTGTCACTTGAGTATACAAAATACAGACAAGATTTGGGGTTGGATAACCCAAGAGCTGYAAAGAAACAGTGCTATTTCAGCAGAAGTTAATTGTTTAACTGATCAGTGGGTTATTTTCTGATGATAGCAGAATATAATCGAGTCTCTGGTATTTGGTATTCTGAATGAGCGAACGATCTGATTGTTTGAAATAAATTGAAGTGTGARTAATTTATGGGGCTACCAAAAGAAGAATTTTAAATGTATAATATTGATAAGGAAAAGAAGTATCAAAAAGTTAAAATCAATCATCTATTTCTGTAATAATTAGAAAACGGTTGTGCACGATGTTCTGCGTCCTGAGATTATTGCATCTTGTGTAATAGATTTCTAGTGTTTTGAAAGCAAGTCATAAGTACTAACTATGCTGGAAAGCTGTGAAGTGTGCCCCAAATATGTAAATATTGGCAGTAGAAATGTCTATACGTGGGTTTTTTTGGCAATCTAATGGTCTGTGGAGGCTTCTCAGAGATCTGCAAGTCTTTAAACTGAGAAGATTTCCCTGTTAGTTCAATCTTTGACTTGTTTGCTATTCCTGAAGTGAGTGCCTTTAGTTCSGAAGGGGGCACATATGCAGTCCTTTCTCAGAAAAGAGTTTTGCATGTGTTTAAGAATGTCCTTTATCCTCATTTACTTTGTTACCATCTCAAAGTGTTTCCTGAAGTAGGTACAAGACCAATTATGACCATGAGTTTTCTTTTTCTTGTGTTTTATTTTCTTCTTTTGGGTGATCTCCCAAAGCTAAAATATTGTAATGCAGAAAACTTATTTCATCGTCTACTACAGTTTTTACTTGTAGGCCAAATGCAAAARATTCTTATATCAAAATTCAGCAAAACATTGGAAGAAATGTTCCCCCCCCCCCCACCACCACCTTTGAACATGTTTCCAATTTAGGATTTTAATGTATTAAGGAAATCAAGCCTTAGTTGTTTTATTAACAAATGAGATATTGGTACACAACAGATACACAAAATATTGTGTACCAGTRTTTTCAAAATACTAGAATATATGTTTATTTTGCAACACAAGGAAAAAAAGGTAAACTCAGTCTATTTCACTGCCAAAAAACTACGTTTCAGAAGCCACAGGGTCAAATTTTKTGACCAGACAAGGAGGTCATGAACCCTCTGAAGAAAAATCTTATTGTGTTTTCACTAAAGTTAGTGCTTCTTAAACAGCATTTCCTGAGGTATAGCTACATCTGTACTGATATTTTCCTGATGTTCTTCAGAACTAGAATGCTAAGTCTGGTTGAGAGGAGGTTATTTGTGCACGAACACATCTTACATTCACAGAAAAYTCTGGGCACTTTGCCACAGGATGGCAGTGTGACAGCACGTGTCGTTAAGTCTGATTTTTCTGAAGTGTTCTGGAAACATTGGATATTGGATATAGAATTTGTCTGTAACTAAGTGCAGCACTGTTGCTTTTTAATTTTTCAAAATACCATTGTTCCCCTTGTACAGTTAGTTCATCTTTGCATATGTTTTAATTAAWTTTTTTTCCTTTTGTGCTGTTTATTAAATATACAATAAGCTTTAATAAAGAGTAATGATTCTCCTGAATATCCCTATTGTATCCTATGGTTAATAGTTCATTTGTAGACTGCTTCCCACCATATTTTTTCTTTTTTTTTTCCAGAAAATCAATTTATTATTTAAAATGTACTTGTTTKGTTTCAGAATGTAATTGTTGATGTGGTTCATCTGGTATATTTTCTTTTGTTTTAAGGGTTGGGTTTTTTTTATGAAATTGATATGGAGATTTTAGTTTGTAGTTCTTTGGTAGGTTCTCATGAATCTTTCTTTTTCAGACTTCAAGCCGATCTTTTTAAACATTATTGTTTATCTCTCTGGGATATTTTATTCTGCATTATTTTAGTAAGGTTCATTTCTCTCTATGCTTCCACTGCTTTCTTAAGAATCAATACTGTCAGCAAAAGAGTGGCCATTTTTTAACTTGGGAAATACTTTAATGGTTCTATTGCAAATATGGTGTTGGGAACCCTTGCTGGTCTTTGTTTCTTACTGATCTGATGTGGAGTCTTGCTAGACCTTCACTGAAGGTATCTGAGAGGTAAATGAACCAATGTAAGCTTGTTTGTCTTCATGACAAATTTCCAAGCTGTATTCATCAAAAATATTACTGTTTTATGCAATTTATTTTTTATATCAAATCCATTAAAATTTTTCATCCTTTTATGTTTAACCAAGGGATTACACAATTTTTGATTTGTACTGAAATCGAAGTCCTTTCTAGGTAGACTCTAGGTGATTCACTTGAATGTGTTACACTTGGCCAATGCATAAGGTGGAGCAGTTTCTGTAGGGAGCACTTTGTGTTTGAGCATGTCTAAATAGCAGTAAAAGGAAAGATAGCTTGCAGTAACTTTTAAAATTTATTCTGTCTCCAAGAACGATGGGATAAGTTTTGACTGAGTGTCATTTTTTCATGAAACGTCTGGGACCAAATAACATGAAAAATCTCATCTTAGTTTTGACTGAAATTCTGCTTTATTTAGCCTAACAAATTGTTTATTTCTGCAGTGATGGGCACTGAATTACATGGTTCTGGCCTCTGTTATGGCCTCTGTGCTGTAGTCAATTTTGGTATCTGCCTGGCAAAAATAAAAACTTCAGCTTTAATTTGTCTTGCTCAAGTGTATTGTTCTGTCAAAGTCACATATGAAGTTTATAAAGATGCTTTAGAAGTCAGAGTAAGTTGACATTCAGATCAGTTTCTGAGTAAAGTGAACTCAAAATGAAACTTAGTGAATTACTAATTATGCCTCTAAATGGTCTGATGATTGAAAGCAAAATGAACAAAACACTTTTTTTTCATAAAATGTTTCTCCTTAACAAMTGTGCACAGCAAGAACACAAATTACTTGTAAAGATGTTTGTAGTTTAAAAAAATCCTGCAATTCAGATACTCAACATAGACAAGACCAAAGTCTGTTCTGCCTGTTCTGTTGAGCAAGAGATGAGTAATTAAATGAAGATACTTTTCACTATTCCATTTTCAGTGTTGACTAACCTTGCAACCTCCTATTGCCATCTCTAGAGATCTTTAAGAATCCCATCTTGTCAGGAGTTTTTAATGTATCTTTACCTTGTCACGATTCATAATGRGTATCTATTTTAGCTATTGTTTCTATGTACATTTTATCAATCCTACATTTTCTAACTCCTACTTACATGCCTGTCTTGATTCTGTTACCTTCTGAGTACAGGCATGACTTCATTTATAAAAAGAAATTATTGGCAGAAAATTTTCCTTTTCTCTGTTTTTTTTTCATTTCACTGTACTTTTATGAACTCAATTCTTTTGTTTCTGAAAGTAAAAATYTAGGAATTGTCCTTGATCCTTCTTTTCCTTCTGTGTGATGTTTTTCTGTCAGGCTTTCTCTGGCTACTCTTGGAACACAGAGAGAATTTTTATTTCTTCTCATGGCCTTTCTGAATCTTCTTGCAGTTTAGCCAGGTAGTCTAAAGGCAGCTGTTCCTTGCTGCTGCAAGAGAATAGTGATAAGTTTTTCCCTTCAGGATGCAGAACTTAATACCCATGTGTTTTGCTGCTGGTTTCCTGTCACTGCAAAAAGGCTTTTTAAAGCAAGGGCATAGCAAACCGACACATCAGGGACGAAGATCTCAGAAGCAGGTACAGAAATCACTCAAATGGAAAACTTACCACACAATACTCATGTATTGGAAAATAGCTGAATCAAAGTTAATTGATTTGCTATTGAAATATTTACTAGATACTTTTGCTTATCTCTTTGGTATTTTGATGAGTGAAGTTTCTTGCTAGTTGTCATTATGATTTTGGAAACTGTTTCATGGCTAAGGTCATAAGCAATCTTTTCCTAAGATCATAGTCTGGTTCTGCCTATCAAGTACAGTAATTTTCTATCATCGTCCATTTCAGCTCTTTGTTCAATTATTCTCCTTTTACATRGTAGGTCTCKKGTCTCTTGATCATTTCTCTTGCTTGGGCATGCGGATCCTCTCAGAATTAAAAGATTATTTTTGTATTACCCCARCTCTCTCAAGCTTTCACATATAGCTTATTGAATCCCCTTCTCTAAACGGTTTTSGTTTTCTATTTCCCTGCTGTAGCTCTCTTCTCTGCATTATTGGATAAAGCTGTAGCACACTGGAATCTTTATTCTTATATACATGTATATGTCCAGATATCAGTGAATGGTTAGGAAAKAASTTATCATTTTCACTRTGCTTTTTGCTGTACTTTGCATTACTATGTAATGATGTTTCATAGCTCTCATCTTTAGTTTGCACTACACAAACTTATTTCCTTTTTAATAAGCTAATAGAACCTGCCCTTCTCAGCCCAACTCATTGAATTATTTCTACTTACCACTTTTAGTAGTTGCAGCAACTGGTACTAATTGAGCTGAGGAGAGAAAAGTCTATTTGATATGCCTGTCCCAGAATTATAGAACACAGGACCCTGACGTGACCTGCAGTCTCTTTGGCCTCTTTAATGCTAGGCCAGTCATACACATATCATCACAGACTGTTCTTAAAAATCTTCCAGAGCTGGAGTTTACACAGCCTCTTCACCCCCTGTTTCCTGCTGTGTTTTCACTTGTGGTCAGAAAAAGTTCATAGAACAACATGTGCTGGAAAAGAACTCGAAAGATAATCTGGTCCAACTTTTCATGTGAAAGGGAGCCTACCTAGATGGGAATATCTAACATCCTGTGCAATCACRTCTTGAAAACCTCCAGTGATGGRGCCTCTGCCCTGTCCCTGGGGAGGCTGTTCCCAGTGATTGACTACTTTCACAATTTCTGTTTTATATAGAGGTGAAACTTCTTGCAGTACATCCTTGTACTGATTGCCATTTGTTTTTTCCATGTGGTTCCTGGTGAAGAGAGCTCTGACCTCCTTGTAGACACCCTTTGAGTACTGTAATACTGTGAGGAGCCCTCTGACCTCTCATACTCTGAGCCCTCTTTTCTCCAGGGARAAAAGACCTAACTCCTTCAGTCTTTGATCATCTTTGTGGCYCTTCTTTGGACCCTCTCTAGGCTGCATCTTTCTTTGCTGGGACCAGAATTGTACTGCCGGTGTGGCCTGTCCAGGGCTGAGTAGAGTGGGACAACTGCATCTCTGTCTCAGCTAATAATGCCTCTTTTGCTGCCATGCATATGAATATTACTCCTATTACCTGCAATTTAGTAGATTATTGCCTTCCTCTATGCATCAGTCAGGAACAGCATTCTTCAGAATTTGGACACTAAAATGATTTTCTCCCTTGGTCTCCTCTTCAGCCTGAAAAATCTCAATGCTTTTGGTCTTTCCTCAGAGTTGATGTTTTAGTGGAGTTCAGCTGTGCCTGTTGCTTTTTGTTTCCAGACTCTGGAATTTGTCTGAATCTCTCTTAAGATGTGCCTGAATTAAATAGGCAATTTACCTAGTTAAAGAAAGCCCTTACAATAGAGAAAGGTAAAATAGTATCTTTGGCAATCTCCTGCATGATAGTCACGTGTGCTTTTTATCGATGGCATTGATACTGTTGACTCACAGCATGTCAATCCTGTAGTTTCAGATCGTTTTCAGCATGGCTGCCCGCTAAACATTCCCCAGCTTGTGTGTATCCTTGTTGCTCTGCATCTACATCTTGCACATGTCCTTACTGAATTGCACTCTCCTTTTTCAGATTTATTTCCTGTTTGTCAAAATCACTTTGAATTACAGCTCTCCTGCAGCTCCTCACAGCCTGGTGTAACTGCCAGGTTTAAAAGCTTCCTCTTTACTTTACAACCCACTTCAAGAACTAATGCATTCAACAGTATCAGCCCCAAGGCAGACTCCTGCAAATGTCACATTGGTAGTGAATTAATGATAGCTACCTCTAAATAGGTTTCCCCCCAGTTTTATACCTTCAATGTGAATATTTCCTCTAGAGTAGATAACATTTGCATAAGCAAACTAGAGATATATGAAAATATGTCAAAAACTCTACAGAAGATGGACATATGGTGTCTGTTGTCTGTTCCTTATGCACAAAGTGTTGTCCTCTCAAAACATGCTACTCTTTTCACAGAAAGACAATGATCTGACCCAATTTATTTTCAATGCAACTATGATGAGTTGCTACTTCAGTCATGCAGTGGTTTGATTATTCATTCCATGATTTGGTTTTCTTTTTTAATAGGAGCTGCTGCTAAACTGGTGGTTAGGTAATTTCCAAACAACTCTTTTAATCTTTCCCCTGTGCTTTTATATTTGTCCTTACTCAGCCTTGAAGATCCCAGCAATTGCTCAAAGGAGGATCACAAAAGGAGAACTGCTGGAGAGTTACCAGGTAGGACTAATTCTCTTCATTAGAAAGAAAGTTGTGCTGAGGTACTTGTGCTGAGGTACTTTCAAGGCTGAGATGCTTACTAGGCTCATACTAACACTTTCAGAACTGGGAAAGAGCTTTGTCTCTGGGTAGACAAAAACTTTTGCTTCCTTCACAGTTACTGGTATGGTTTGCCTGCTGGTATCATTCATTCTGGCTCAGCTAGCATCTGTCACTACTCAGAGCCAAACCCTTGTCTGTGCTTGGGACATACATATTGACATACATTTCCATCTGAGAATGGAAACGTTTTATGAACAGATTTATGTACAGCTACCTGGGTAAAATCTAATGGCCCCTTACCTCCGTAGGTAAGATCAGATTAGATGATTTAATGTTATTTTAATAGCTATCGGCTATTAAATTTATGAMGTTTAARAGTAATTTATCTAAGAAACTTTTTKCAGATTTTCTGTTTTGTTTCATTTTCCAAGTGTGCCCCTTTTGATTATTTTACTCTGTGTTTATATTAATATGCAGTTTCTGAGTTTTGTGGGAGACATCCATGCTTCACAGMATAAAAACAAACATTTCATTGCAACCTCTGATATGGAGCCACATACTGGCAAATTATAGTTGTGGGTTGCTGATTTAGAAATTCTTTTCATACGCTTCAGCAACACAAAATCCATGTTAGAGGCAAATGATAATTTGGGTCAAATTCTGCTGGCTCAAGTAAACAGAGAGACTTTCTCGCTTGTTTTGGAATTAGTCTTTTACATGTTAACTTCATAAAAACCATCAATTTTTACATAAAGCTGAATCACAATTATAGTTTTAAGTTGATTGTAACATTAAAGGCTGATATTTCTTTTAAACAAAAAGAAGTCTGAATGCTAAGATATTTTCAAGTTAGCTGAATACTACTCCTATTTTTACTATTTCATAGACAGTCTGAAAAAATGCAGGGAAAAGAACTCCAAAGCATACTTTGCCTTCTTGTAACCACTGCACTGCAGCTACACAAAGCCCATTTTGTGGAGCAGGAGAGATAGCCTCATCTCTTTTAGAGGCACCTTGAAACAGAAAATTTGTCAGATTTCTTACATAAAAATGAAAAAAATGCATTGAATTTTGTATCTTTTTAGTGAATTAGCTGCTGATCCTAAATGACAAAAGGTAATTTCACAGTCCTCTTTGCATGTAAAAGAAGATCAGTGAATACTCAAAATATAACCATGTTTCTTAGACAGAGGGGTACTAAATTGTCCCTAGTGTGTACCATTGTTCCAGTGACCCACACATGCTGTGGAACTTCATAATCTTTTAAGTGGTTTACCTCTGACAACACTTGCTTGTTCAGACTTAAGTTCTCTCTCTGATTAAAAAAAAACAAAAACCATCTTTCCAGGCAAAAATAGATTTTTTCAATAAATACACTGCATTTTTTTTTTTAGTAACATAGAGATGTACAATTGTATCAGAAACAAGGGGGGATTGTTCACTAAAATAAAAACTTTCTTTTAAACTTTACTTTAGTTGTATCATTACATATGTATCTCTTTTCAGTTAAAAAACTTTAAAGAATTTCTGTTTATCTTATGTTTTCCTTCCCTGTTTTACTCAGCTGTGACATAGGGCAACTTGAATGACAGAAGCATTGATGTCTTGAGCCCTTGTGTCAGACTGGTTTAATTGGTAATATTCTTAAATTTAGTCAGACATTTCACAGGCCTTGTGCTCAATCATACAAACCTCCTGCTGGTCCAATGCCAGAGAGGAATAACAGTTTAACCTGTTGCTGTCTGCACTGCTGACTGTCACAATGTTTTAATTAATGGTGGGTTTCAGCTGAAACTCTGGTGCCTGTTCCAGTGTCTTCCCAAGCTGCTTGAAAGAGCATCCTAAGCCCCAGGCCAGGCTTTTCCTGGTCATCTCTGTGGTGCTGGCACTGCCTCAGAGAGTCAGGCCATGCTCACTCCTTCCCTGTTCTGCAGCCTGGATTGGCTCAAAGCCAGAAAGGGAGAAGTAAAAGAGCCCATCTGCCTGAGGGAGTTGTTTTTTTTTTTCTTAACCTGTGACTGATAGAATGATTTTCTTTATCTTTCTTTTTTTTGTCATAGTATGGAAGATGAAATGCTCTGTATGATAGTTCAGAGAGAGTAGAGGTGAGACAGAGAGGAGCAGAGAGAACTCGGGGGGCAAGTTTGGTTTAGGGTCCATATACTTCACAAGTACAGAGTAACAAACTCTTGTACAAAAGCTAAAATTTTCTTTTTTGCTAAGGTCATATTTGGAGTAAGATTAGGTATGATTAAGATACAGCTAATAGAGGTATTTTTTACCTCCATCGTTTTCTCATTTATAATCACATGAAGTTGTTAGAAAGAGCCAATAGAAAAGTGCGTTCATTATTAAGCAATTATTATGCAATAGCTCAAGCAGCTTAAATAGCTTAAATATATACAACTTAGAAAAATTATGTAGTAAAATGAGCTTGTGTATGCAAATTCTAAAGAATTACCTCAGTTTGCACAGAAAAACCAGTAGAAGCATGTGTTTCTCCATTGGTAACTGAAGTGTTAAACTTCTCTAGAATAATCCAACAACAGGCTGCTCTTAGACAAAAAACTATGTTTAATTAGCAGAGAGTTGAAATTTATCTCTATTAAAATAACCTTAAAATAACCTACCAAGATTAAATATTACAGGAAATATGCAAGGGTGTATTTACACTCAGGTAGGTTTTCTTACTATTTCTTCAATTAGTTCTTGCTCAAGAAAGCTGTGCCTGGGAGCACAGCTCTTTCACGAACTGGGTCATAATTTCTATCATAGCAAAAATTTTCCACGAGTTTCAGGTCTTGGTTCTGCCAGCTAACCAGAGAAGTGACATTCCAAACAGGGCATCCAAAGGATACTGTGTGTGTTTTTGTAATTTCTCTCTGTGTTTTTCTCCAAATGTAGTAATATATTGAAATAAATTTATTTTTACTTTTTCCTTTCATCTTTTCTGGTCCCTGGTTTGATTGCATGATGACAAATAGTAGATGTGGCTTTTCCCCAAGGGTGGGAACATTAGCAAGTCCTGACTCCCCTTGGAGCATCGTGCCATTATAGAGGTTGGGAAGTCCTAAAGGATCTGCTGGGAACATCTCAAGTGAACTGAAATGGCTTTGTTACTACTGGCAACTTGGGTGTTGGATATGTAGGAGAAAGAAGCTTCTTAATGAATATGGGTAAATGTCTATCTCTAGACAGAGAGGATCTGGTRTTCTGGGACTGTCTTAGACAGTCATTTTCATACCCTGCATAAAACTGAAAACTGACAAATTAATGAGCAGACATATATTTTTCAGAGAAAAGGAACTAAGGGAAGTGAATTTTCAAAAAAAAAAAA